>NW_026989224.1:0-99352 GCF_030222135.1 Aotus nancymaae
CAGCCAATACCGGCATATGGAAGAAACAGCAGTAAGCACAGGGAAATATCTGCTTCTAAATCCAAAACGCAGCTACCTAACAGAACGGTTGTCAATGTGTGCACTCAACTTCCAGAGTTAAACCCGTGTGTGGATTCAGCAGTCTGCAGACCCTTTCTGTGCAGAGTCTCAAAACAGGCGTTTTCAGCCCACATACCGGCATATGGAAGAAACAGCAGTAAGCACTGGGAAATATCTGCTTCTAAATCCAAAACGCAGCTACCTAACAGAACGGTTGTCAATGTGTGCACTCAACTTCCAGAGTTTAAACCAGTGTGTGGATTCAGCAGTCTGCAGACCCTTTCTGTGCAGAGTCTCAAAACAGGCGTTTTCAGCCCAATACCGGCATATGGAAGAAACCAGCAGTATGCACAGGGAAATATCTGCTTCTAAATCCAAAACGCAGCTACCTAACAGAAACGGTTGTCAATGTGTGCACTCACTTCCAGAGTTAAACCCGTTGTGTGGATTCAGCAGTCTGCAGACCCTTTCTGTGCAGAGTCTCAAAAACAGGCGTTTTCAGCCCAATACTGGCATATGGAAGAAAACAGCAGTAAGCACAGGGAAATATCTGCTTCTAAATCCAAAACGCAGCTACCTAACAGAACGGTTGTCAATGTGTGCACTCAACTTCCAGAGTTAAACCCGTGTGTGGATTCAGCAGTCTGCAGGGACCCTTTCTGTGCAGAGTCTCAAAACAGGCGTTTTCAGCCCAATACCGGCATATGGAAGAAACAGCGTAAGCACTGGGAAATATCTGCTTCTAAATCCAAAACGCAGCTACCTAACACAACGGTTGTCAATGTGGTGCACTCAACTTCCAGAGTTAAACCCGGTGTGTGGATTCAGCAGTCTGCAGACCCTTTCTGTGCAGAGTCTCAAAACAGGCGTTTTCAGCCCAATACCGGCATATGGAAGAAACAGCAGTAAGCACTGGGAAATATCTGCCTCTAAATCCAAAACGCAGCTACCTAACAGAACGGTTGTCAATGTGTGCACTCAACTTCAGAGTTAAACGCGTGTGTGGATTCATCAGTCTGCAGACCCTTTCTGTGCAGAGTCTCAAAACAGGCGTTTTTCAGCCCAATACCGGCATATGGAAGAAACAGCAGTAAGCACAGGGAAATATCTGCTTCTAAATCCAAAACGCAGGCTACCTAACAGAACGGTTGTCAATGTGTGCACTCAACTTCCAGAGTTAAACCCCGTGTGTGGTTCAGCAGTCTGCAGACCCTTTCTGTGCAGAGTCTCAAAACAGGCGTTTTCAGCCCAATACCGGCATATGGAAGAAAACAGCAGTAAGCACAGGGAATTATCTGCTTTTAATCCAAAACGCAGCTACCTAACAGAACGGTTGTCAATGTGTGCCCTCAACTTTCAGAGATAAACCCGTTTGTGGATTCAGCAGTCTGCAGACCCTTTCTGTGCAGAGCCTCAAAACAGCGTTTTCAGCCAGTACCGGCATATGGGAAGAAACAACAGTAAGCACTGGGAAATATCTGCTTCTAAATCCAAAACGCAGCTACCTAACAGAACGGTTGTCAATGTGTGCACTCACCTTCCAGAGGTTAAACCCGTGTGTGGATTCAGCAGTCTGCAGACCCCTTTCTGTGCAGAGTCTCAAAAAAGGCGTTTTCAGCCCAATACCGGCATATGGAAGAAACAGCAGTAAGCACACGGAAATATCCACTCCTAAATCCAAAACGAGCTACCTAACAGAACGGTTGTCAATGTGTGCACTCAACTTCCAGAGTTAAAACCCGTGTGTGGATTCAGCAGTCTGCAGACCCTTTCTGTGCAGAGTCTCAAAACAGGCGTTTTCAGCCCAATACCGGCATATGGAAGAAACAGCAGTAAGCACTGGGAAATATCTGCCTCTAAATCCAAAACGCAGCTACCTAACAGAACGGTTGTCAATGTGTGCACTCAACTTCCAGAGTTAAACGCGGTGGTGTGGATTCAGCAGTCTGCAGACCCTTTCTGTGCAGAGTCTCAAAACAGGCGTTTTCAGCCCAAATACCGGCATATGGAAGAAACAGCAGTAAGCACAGGGAAATATCTGCTTCTAAATCCAAAACGCAGCTACCTAACAGAACGGTTGTCAATGTGTGCACTCAACTTCCAGAGTTAAAACCGTGTGTGGGTTCAGCAGTCTGCAGACCCTTTCTGTGCTGAGTCTCAAAACAGGCGTTTTCAGCCCAATACCGGCATATGGAAGAAACAGCAGTAAGCACAGGGAATTATCTGCTTCTAAATCCAAAACGCAGCTACCTAACAGAATGGTTGTCAATGTGTGCCCTCAACTTTCGGAGATAAAACCCGTTTGTGGATTCAGCAGTCTGCAGACCCTTTCTGTGGCAGAGCCTCAAAACAGGGCGGGTTTCAGCCCAGTACCGGCATATGGAAGAAACAACAGTAAGCACTGGGAAATATCTGCTTCTAAATCCAAAACGCAGCTACCTAACAGAACGGTTGTCAATGTGTGCACTCACCTTCCAGAGTTAAACCCGTGTGTGGATTTCAGCAGTCTGCAGACCCTTTCTGTGCAGAGTCTCAAAAAAGGCGTTTTCAGCCCAATACCGGCATATGGAAGAAACAGCAGTAAGCACAGGGAAATATCCACTCCTAAATCCAAAACGCAGCTACCTAACAGAACGGTTGTCAATGTGTGCACTCAACTTCCAGAGTTAAACCCGTGTGTGGATTCAGCAGTCTGCAGACCCTTTCTGTGCAGAGTCTCAAAACAGGCGTTTTCAGCCCAATACCGGCATATGGAAGAAACAGCAGTAAGCACTGGGAATATCTGCTTCTAAATCCAAAACGCAGCTACCTAACAGAACGGTTGTCAATGTGTGCACTCAACTTCAAGAGTTAAACCCGTGTGTGGGTTCAGCAGTCTGCAGACCCTTTCTATGCAGAGTCTCAAAACAGGCGTTTTTCAGCCCAATACCGGCATATGGAAGAAACAGCAGTAAGCACAGGGAATTATCTGCTTCTAAATCCAAAACGCAGCAACCTAAGAAATCGGTTTTCAATGTGTGCACTCAACTTCCAGAGATAAACCCGTTTGGTGGATTCAGCAGTCTGCAGACCCTTTCTCTGCAGAGTCTCAAAACAGGCGTTTTCAGCCCCAATACCGGCATATGGAAAGAAACAGCAGTAAGCACTGGGAAATATCTGCTTCTAAATCCAAAACGCAGCTACCTAACAGAACGGTTGTCAATGTGTTCCCTCAACTTTCAGAGATAAACCCGTTTGTGGATTCAGCAGTCTGCAGACCCTTTCTGTGCAGAGTCTCAAAACAGGCGTTTTCAGGCCAGTACCGGCATATGGAAGAAACAACAGTAAGCACTGGGAAATATCTGCTTCTAAATCCAAAACGCAGCTACCCTAACAGAACGGTTGTCAATGTGTGCACTCAACTTCCAGAGTTTAAACCCGTGTGTGGATTCAGCAGTCTGCAGACCCTTTCTGTGCAGAGTCTCAAAAAAAGGCGTTTTCAGCCCAAATACCGGCATATGGAGAAGAAACAGCAGTAAGCACAGGGAAATATCTGCTTCTAAATCCAAAACGCAGCTACCTAACAGAACGGTTGTCAATGTGTGCCCTCAACTTTCAGAGATAAACCCGTTTGTGGATTCAGCAGTCTGCAGACCCTTTCTGTGCAGAGTCTCAGAACTGGCGTTTTCAGACCAGTACCGGCATATGGAAGAACACAACAGTAAGCACTGGGAAATATCTGCTTCTAAATCCAAAACGCAGCTACCTAACAGAACGGTTGTCAATGTGTGCACTCAACTTCCAGAGTTAAACCCGTGTGTGGATTCAGCAGTCTGCAGACCCTTTCTGTGCAGCTTCTCAAAACAGGCGTTTTAGGGCCAATACCGGCATATGGAAGAAACAGCAGTATGCACAGGGAAATATCTGCTTCTAAATCCAAAACGCAGCTACCTAACAGAACGGTTGTCAATGTGTGCACTCAACTTCCAGAGTTAAAGCTGTGTGTGGATTCAGCAGTCTGCAGACCCTTTCTGTGCAGAGTCTCAAAACAGGCGTTTTTCAGCCCAATTACCGGCATATGGAAGAAACAGCAGTAAGCACAGGGAAATATCTGCTCCTAAATCCAAAACGCAGCTACCTAACAGAACGGTTTGTCAATGTGTGCACTCAACTTCCAGAGTTAAACCGTGTGTGGATTCAGCAGTCTGCAGACCCTTTCTGTGCAGAGTCTCAAAACAGGCGTTTTTCAGCCCAATACCGGCATATGGAAGAAACAGCAGTAAGCACTGGGAAATATCTGCTTCTAAATCCAAAACGCAGCTACCTAACAGAACGGGTTGTCAATGTGTGCCCTCAACTTTCAGAGATAAACCCGTTTGTGGATTCAGCAGTCTGCAGACCCTTTCTGTGCAGAGTCTAAAAACAGGCGTTTTCAGCCCAATACCGGCATATGGAAGAAACAGCAGTAAGCACTGGGAAATATCTGCTTCTAAATCCAAAACGCAGCTACCTAACAGAAACGGTTGTCAATGTGTGCACTCAACTTTCAGAGATAAACCCGTTTGTGGATTCAGCAGTCTGCAGACCCTTTCTGTGCAGAGTCTCAAGACAGGCGTTTTCAGCCCAGTACCGGCATATGGAAGAAACAACAGGTAAACACTGGGAAATATCTGCTTCTAAATCCAAAACGCAGCTACCTAACAGAACGGTTGTCAATGTGTGCACTCAACTTCCAGAGTTAAACCCGTGTGTGGATTCAGCACTCTGCAGACCCTTTCTGTGCAGAGTCTCAAAACAGGCGTTTTTCAGCCCCAATACCGGCATATGGAAGAAACAGCAGTAAGCACAGGGAAATATCTGCTTCTAAATCCAAAACGCAGCTACCTAACAGAACGGTTGTCAATGTGTGCACTCACCTTCCAGAGTTAAACCCGTGTGTGGATTCAGCAGTCTGCAGACCCTTTCTGTGCAGAGTCTCAAAACAGGCGTTTTCAGCCCAATACCGGCATATGGAAGAAACAGCAGTATGCACAGGGAAATATCTGCTTCTAAATCCAAAACGCAGCTACCTAACAGAACGGTTGTCAATGTGTGCACTCAACTTCCAGAGTTAAACCCGTGTGTGGATTCAGCAGTCTGCAGACCCCTTCTGTGCAGAGTCTCAAAACAGGCGTTTTCAGCCCAATACCGGCATATGGAAAAAACAGCAGTAAGCACTGGGAAATATCTGCTTCTAAATCCAAAACGCAGCGACCTAACAGAACGGTTGTCAATGTGTGCCCTCAACTTTCAGAGATAAACACGTTTGTGGATTCAGCAGTCTGCAGACCCTTTCTGTGCAGAGTCTCAGAACAGGCGTTTTCAGCCCAGTACCGGCATATGGAAGAAACAACAGTAAGCACTGGGAAATATCTGCTTCTAAATCCAAAACGCAGCTACCTAACAGAACGGTTGTCAATGTGTGCACTCAACTTCCAGAGTTAAACCCGTGTGTGGATTCAGCACTCTGCAGACCCTTTCTGTGCAGAGTCTCAAAACAGGCGTTTTCAGCCCAATACCGGCATATGGAAGAAACAGCAGTAAGCACAGGGAAATATCTGCTTCTAAATCCAAAACGCAGCTACCTAACAGAACGGTTGTCAATGTGTGCACTCACCTTCCAGAGTTAAACCCGTGTGTGGATTCAGCAGTCTGCAGACCCTTTCTGTGCAGAGTCTCAAAACAGGCGTTTTCAGCCCAATACCGGCATATGGAAGAAACAGCAGTATGCACAGGGAAATATCTGCTTCTAAATCCAAAACGCAGCTACCTAACAGAACGGTTGTCAATGTGTGCACTCAACTTACAGAGTTAAAGCTGTGTGTGGATTCAGCAGTCTGCAGACCCTTTCTGTGCAGAGTCTCAAAACAGGCGTTTTCAGCCCAATACCGGCATATGGAAGAAACAACAGTAAGCACAGGGAAATATCTGCTCCTAAATCCAAAACGCAGCTACCTAACAGAACGGTTGTCAATGTGTGCACTCAACTTCCAGAGTTAAACCCGTGTGTGGATTCAGCAGTCTGCAGACCCTTTCTGTGCAGAGTCTCAAAACAGGCGTTTTCAGCCCAATACCGGCATATGGAAGAAACAGCAGTAAGCACTGGGAAATATCTGCTTCTAAATCCAAAACGCAGCTACCTAACACAACGGTTGTCAATGTGTGCACTCAACTTCCAGAGTTAAACCCGTGTGTGGATTCAGCAGTCTGCAGACCCTTTCTGTGCAGAGTCTCAAAACAGGCGTTTTCAGCCCAATACCGGCATATGGAAGAAACAGCAGTAAGCACTGGGAAATATCTGCCTCTAAATCCAAAACGCAGCTACCTAACAGAACGGTTGTCAATGTGTGCACTCAACTTCCAGAGTTAAACGCGTGTGTGGATTCATCAGTCTGCAGACCCTTTCTGTGCAGAGTCTCAAAACAGGCGTTTTCAGCCCAATACCGGCATATGGAAGAAACAGCAGTAAGCACAGGGAAATATCTGCTTCTAAATCCAAAACGCAGCTACCTAACAGAACGGTTGTCAATGTGTGCACTCAACTTCCAGAGTTAAACCCGTGTGTGGGTTCAGCAGTCTGCAGACCCTTTCTGTGCAGAGTCTCAAAACAGGCGTTTTCAGCCCAATACCGGCATATGGAAGAAACAGCAGTAAGCACAGGGAATTATCTGCTTTTAATCCAAAACGCAGCTACCTAACAGAACGGTTGTCAATGTGTGCCCTCAACTTTCAGAGATAAACCCGTTTGTGGATTCAGCAGTCTGCAGACCCTTTCTGTGCAGAGCCTCAAAACAGGCGTTTTCAGCCCAGTACCGGCATATGGAAGAAACAACAGTAAGCACTGGGAAATATCTGCTTCTAAATCCAAAACGCAGCTACCTAACAGAACGGTTGTCAATGTGTGCACTCACCTTCCAGAGTTAAACCCGTGTGTGGATTCAGCAGTCTGCAGACCCTTTCTGTGCAGAGTCTCAAAAAAGGCGTTTTCAGCCCAATACCGGCATATGGAAGAAACAGCAGTAAGCACACGGAAATATCCACTCCTAAATCCAAAACGAAGCTACCTAACAGAACGGTTGTCAATGTGTGCACTCAACTTCCAGAGTTAAACCCGTGTGTGGATTCAGCAGTCTGCAGACCCTTTCTGTGCAGAGTCTCAAAACAGGCGTTTTCAGCCCAATACCGGCATATGGAAGAAACAGCAGTAAGCACTGGGAAATATCTGCCTCTAAATCCAAAACGCAGCTACCTAACAGAACGGTTGTCAATGTGTGCACTCAACTTCCAGAGTTAAACGCGTGTGTGGATTCAGCAGTCTGCAGACCCTTTCTGTGCAGAGTCTCAAAACAGGCGTTTTCAGCCCAATACCGGCATATGGAAGAAACAGCAGTAAGCACAGGGAAATATCTGCTTCTAAATCCAAAACGCAGCTACCTAACAGAACGGTTGTCAATGTGTGCGCTCAACTTCCAGAGTTAAAACCGTGTGTGGGTTCAGCAGTCTGCAGACCCTTTCTGTGCTGAGTCTCAAAACAGGCGTTTTCAGCCCAATACCGGCATATGGAAGAAACAGCAGTAAGCACAGGGAATTATCTGCTTCTAAATCCAAAACGCAGCTACCTAACAGAATGGTTGTCAATGTGTGCCTTCAACTTTCGGAGATAAACCCGTTTGTGGATTCAGCAGTCTGCAGACCCTTTCTGTGCAGAGCCTCAAAACAGGCGTTTTCAGCCCAGTACCGGCATATGGAAGAAACAACAGTAAGCACTGGGAAATATCTGCTTCTAAATCCAAAACGCAGCTACCTAACAGAACGGTTGTCAATGTGTGCACTCACCTTCCAGAGTTAAACCCGTGTGTGGATTCAGCAGTCTGCAGACCCTTTCTGTGCAGAGTCTCAAAAAAGGCGTTTTCAGCCCAATACCGGCATATGGAAGAAACAGCAGTAAGCACAGGGAAATATCCACTCCTAAATCCAAAACGCAGCTACCTAACAGAACGGTTGTCAATGTGTGCACTCAACTTCCAGAGTTAAACCCGTGTGTGGATTCAGCAGTCTGCAGACCCTTTCTGTGCAGAGTCTCAAAACAGGCGTTTTCAGCCCAATACCGGCATATGGAAGAAACAGCAGTAAGCACTGGGAAATATCTGCTTCTAAATCCAAAACGCAGCTACCTAACAGAACGGTTGTCAATGTGTGCACTCAACTTCAAGAGTTAAACCCGTGTGTGGGTTCAGCAGTCTGCAGACCCTTTCTATGCAGAGTCTCAAAACAGGCGTTTTCAGCCCAATACCGGCATATGGAAGAAACAGCAGTAAGCACAGGGAATTATCTGCTTCTAAATCCAAAACGCAGCAACCTAAGAAATCGGTTTTCAATGTGTGCACTCAACTTCCAGAGATAAACCCGTTTGTGGATTCAGCAGTCTGCAGACCCTTTCTCTGCAGAGTCTCAAAACAGGCGTTTTCAGCCCAATACCGGCATATGGAAGAAACAGCAGTAAGCACTGGGAAATATCTGCTTCTAAATCCAAAACGCAGCTACCTAACAGAACGGTTGTCAATGTGTTCCCTCAACTTTCAGAGATAAACCCGTTTGTGGATTCAGCAGTCTGCAGACCCTTTCTGTGCAGAGTCTCAAAACAGGCGTTTTCAGGCCAGTACCGGCATATGGAAGAAACAACAGTAAGCACTGGGAAATATCTGCTTCTAAATCCAAAACGCAGCTACCTAACAGAACGGTTGTCAATGTGTGCACTCAACTTCCAGAGTTAAACCCGTGTGTGGATTCAGCAGTCTGCAGACCCTTTCTGTGCAGAGTCTCAAAAAAGGCGTTTTCAGCCCAATACCGGCATATGGAAGAAACAGCAGTAAGCACAGGGAAATATCTGCTTCTAAATCCAAAACGCAGCTACCTAACAGAACGGTTGTCAATGTGTGCCCTCAACTTTCAGAGATAAACCCGTTTGTGGATTCAGCAGTCTGCAGACCCTTTCTGTGCAGAGTCTCAGAACTGGCGTTTTCAGACCAGTACCGGCATATGGAAGAAACAACAGTAAGCACTGGGAAATATCTGCTTCTAAATCCAAAACGCAGCTACCTAACAGAACGGTTGTCAATGTGTGCACTCAACTTCCAGAGTTAAACCCGTGTGTGGATTCAGCAGTCTGCAGACCCTTTCTGTGCAGCTTCTCAAAACAGGCGTTTTAGGGCCAATACCGGCATATGGAAGAAACAGCAGTATGCACAGGGAAATATCTGCTTCTAAATCCAAAACGCAGCTACCTAACAGAACGGTTGTCAATGTGTGCACTCAACTTCCAGAGTTAAAGCTGTGTGTGGATTCAGCAGTCTGCAGACCCTTTCTGTGCAGAGTCTCAAAACAGGCGTTTTCAGCCCAATACCGGCATATGGAAGAAACAGCAGTAAGCACAGGGAAATATCTGCTCCTAAATCCAAAACGCAGCTACCTAACAGAACGGTTGTCAATGTGTGCACTCAACTTCCAGAGTTAAACCCGTGTGTGGATTCAGCAGTCTGCAGACCCTTTCTGTGCAGAGTCTCAAAACAGGCGTTTTCAGCCCAATACCGGCATATGGAAGAAACAGCAGTAAGCACTGGGAAATATCTGCTTCTAAATCCAAAACGCAGCTACCTAACAGAACGGTTGTCAATGTGTGCCCTCAACTTTCAGAGATAAACCCGTTTGTGGATTCAGCAGTCTGCAGACCCTTTCTGTGCAGAGTCTAAAAACAGGCGTTTTCAGCCCAATACCGGCATATGGAAGAAACAGCAGTAAGCACTGGGAAATATCTGCTTCTAAATCCAAAACGCAGCTACCTAACAGAACGGTTGTCAATGTGTGCACTCAACTTTCAGAGATAAACCCGTTTGTGGATTCAGCAGTCTGCAGACCCTTTCTGTGCAGAGTCTCAAGACAGGCGTTTTCAGCCCAGTACCGGCATATGGAAGAAACAACAGTAAACACTGGGAAATATCTGCTTCTAAATCCAAAACGCAGCTACCTAACAGAACGGTTGTCAATGTGTGCACTCAACTTCCAGAGTTAAACCCGTGTGTGGATTCAGCACTCTGCAGACCCTTTCTGTGCAGAGTCTCAAAACAGGCGTTTTCAGCCCAATACCGGCATATGGAAGAAACAGCAGTAAGCACAGGGAAATATCTGCTTCTAAATCCAAAACGCAGCTACCTAACAGAACGGTTGTCAATGTGTGCACTCACCTTCCAGAGTTAAACCCGTGTGTGGATTCAGCAGTCTGCAGACCCTTTCTGTGCAGAGTCTCAAAACAGGCGTTTTCAGCCCAATACCGGCATATGGAAGAAACAGCAGTATGCACAGGGAAATATCTGCTTCTAAATCCAAAACGCAGCTACCTAACAGAACGGTTGTCAATGTGTGCACTCAACTTCCAGAGTTAAACCCGTGTGTGGATTCAGCAGTCTGCAGACCCCTTCTGTGCAGAGTCTCAAAACAGGCGTTTTCAGCCCAATACCGGCATATGGAAAAAACAGCAGTAAGCACTGGGAAATATCTGCTTCTAAATCCAAAACGCAGCGACCTAACAGAACGGTTGTCAATGTGTGCCCTCAACTTTCAGAGATAAACACGTTTGTGGATTCAGCAGTCTGCAGACCCTTTCTGTGCAGAGTCTCAGAACAGGCGTTTTCAGCCCAGTACCGGCATATGGAAGAAACAACAGTAAGCACTGGGAAATATCTGCTTCTAAATCCAAAACGCAGCTACCTAACAGAACGGTTGTCAATGTGTGCACTCAACTTCCAGAGTTAAACCCGTGTGTGGATTCAGCACTCTGCAGACCCTTTCTGTGCAGAGTCTCAAAACAGGCGTTTTCAGCCCAATACCGGCATATGGAAGAAACAGCAGTAAGCACAGGGAAATATCTGCTTCTAAATCCAAAACGCAGCTACCTAACAGAACGGTTGTCAATGTGTGCACTCACCTTCCAGAGTTAAACCCGTGTGTGGATTCAGCAGTCTGCAGACCCTTTCTGTGCAGAGTCTCAAAACAGGCGTTTTCAGCCCAATACCGGCATATGGAAGAAACAGCAGTATGCACAGGGAAATATCTGCTTCTAAATCCAAAACGCAGCTACCTAACAGAACGGTTGTCAATGTGTGCACTCAACTTACAGAGTTAAAGCTGTGTGTGGATTCAGCAGTCTGCAGACCCTTTCTGTGCAGAGTCTCAAAACAGGCGTTTTCAGCCCAATACCGGCATATGGAAGAAACAACAGTAAGCACAGGGAAATATCTGCTCCTAAATCCAAAACGCAGCTACCTAACAGAACGGTTGTCAATGTGTGCACTCAACTTCCAGAGTTAAACCCGTGTGTGGATTCAGCAGTCTGCAGACCCTTTCTGTGCAGAGTCTCAAAACAGGCGTTTTCAGCCCAATACCGGCATATGGAAGAAACAGCAGTAAGCACTGGGAAATATCTGCTTCTAAATCCAAAACGCAGCTACCTAACAGAACGGTTGTCAATGTGTGCCCTCAACTTTCAGAGATAAACCCGTTTGTGGATTCAGCAGTCTGCAGACCCTTTCTGTGCAGAGTCTAAAAACAGGCGTTTTCAGCCCAATACCGGCATATGGAAGAAACAGCAGTAAGCACTGGGAAATATCTGCTTCTAAATCCAAAACGCAGCTACCTAACAGAACGGTTGTCAATGTGTGCACTCAACTTTCAGAGATAAACCCGTTTGTGGATTCAGCAGTCTGCAGACCCTTTCTGTGCAGAGTCTCAAAACAGGTGTTTTCAGGCCAGTACCGGCATATGGAAGAAACAACAGTAAGCACTGGGAAATATCTGCTTCTAAATCCAAAACGCAGCTACCTAACAGAACGGTTGTCAATGTGTGCACTCAACTTCAAGAGTTAAACCCGTGTGTGGGTTCAGCAGTCTGCAGACCCTTTCTATGCAGAGTCCCAAAACAGGCGTTTTCAGCCCAATACCGGCATATGGAAGAAACAGCAGTAAGCACAGGGAATTATCTGCTTCTAAATCCAAAACGCAGCAACCTAACAAATCGGTTTTCAATGTGTGCACTCAACTTCCAGAGATAAACCCGTTTGTGGATTCAGCAGTCTGCAGACCCTTTCTCTGCAGAGTCTCAAAACAGGCGTTTTCAGCCCAATACCGGCATATGGAAGAAACAGCAGTAAGCACTGGGAAATATCTGCTTCTAAATCCAAAACGCAGCTACCTAACAGAACGGTTGTCAATGTGTTCCCTCAACTTTCAGAGATAAACCCGTTTGTGGATTCAGCAGTCTGCAGACCCTTTCTGTGCAGAGTCTCAAAACAGGCGTTTTCAGGCCAGTACCGGCATATGGAAGAAACAACAGTAAGAACTGGGAAATATCTGCTTCTAAATCCAAAACGCAGCTACCTAACAGAACGGTTGTCAATGTGTGCACTCAACTTCCAGAGTTAAACCCGTGTGTGGATTCAGCAGTCTGCAGACCCTTTCTGTGCAGAGTCTCAAAAAAGGCGTTTTCAGCCCAATACCGGCATATGGAAGAAACAGCAGTAAGCACAGGGAAATATCTGCTCCTAAATCCAAAACGCAGCTACCTAACAGAACGGTTGTCAATGTGTGCCCTCAACTTTCAGAGATAAACCCGTTTGTGGATTCAGCAGTCTGCAGACCCTTTCTGTGCAGAGTCTAAAAACAGGCGTTTTCAGCCCAATACCGGCATATGGAAGAAACAGCAGTAAGCACTGGGAAATATCTGCTTCTAAATCCAAAACGCAGCTACCTAACAGAACGGTTGTCAATGTGTGCACTCAACTTTCAGAGATAAACCCGTTTGTGGATTCAGCAGTCTGCAGACCCTTTCTGTGCAGAGTCTCAAGACAGGCGTTTTCAGCCCAGTACCGGCATATGGAAGAAACAACAGTAAACACTGGGAAATATCTGCTTCTAAATCCAAAACGCAGCTACCTAACAGAACGGTTGTCAATGTGTGCACTCAACTTCCAGAGTTAAACCCGTGTGTGGATTCAGCACTCTGCAGACCCTTTCTGTGCAGAGTCTCAAAACAGGCGTTTTCAGCCCAATACCGGCATATGGAAGAAACAGCAGTAAGCACAGGGAAATATCTGCTTCTAAATCCAAAACGCAGCTACCTAACAGAACGGTTGTCAATGTGTGCACTCACCTTCCAGAGTTAAACCCGTGTGTGGATTCAGCAGTCTGCAGACCCTTTCTGTGCAGAGTC
The DNA here is from genome assembly GCF_030222135.1 of Aotus nancymaae. Classification (NCBI taxonomy): domain Eukaryota; kingdom Metazoa; phylum Chordata; class Mammalia; order Primates; family Aotidae; genus Aotus; species Aotus nancymaae. The sequence continues at coordinate 13,340 of NW_026989224.1, forward strand.
TCAAAACAGGCGTTTTCAGCCCAATACCGGCATATGGAAGAAACAGCAGTATGCACAGGGAAATATCTGCTTCTAAATCCAAAACGCAGCTACCTAACAGAACGGTTGTCAATGTGTGCACTCAACTTCCAGAGTTAAACCCGTGTGTGGATTCAGCAGTCTGCAGACCCCTTCTGTGCAGAGTCTCAAAACAGGCGTTTTCAGCCCAATACCGGCATATGGAAAAAACAGCAGTAAGCACTGGGAAATATCTGCTTCTAAATCCAAAACGCAGCGACCTAACAGAACGGTTGTCAATGTGTGCCCTCAACTTTCAGAGATAAACACGTTTGTGGATTCAGCAGTCTGCAGACCCTTTCTGTGCAGAGTCTCAGAACAGGCGTTTTCAGCCCAGTACCGGCATATGGAAGAAACAACAGTAAGCACTGGGAAATATCTGCTTCTAAATCCAAAACGCAGCTACCTAACAGAACGGTTGTCAATGTGTGCACTCAACTTCCAGAGTTAAACCCGTGTGTGGATTCAGCACTCTGCAGACCCTTTCTGTGCAGAGTCTCAAAACAGGCGTTTTCAGCCCAATACCGGCATATGGAAGAAACAGCAGTAAGCACAGGGAAATATCTGCTTCTAAATCCAAAACGCAGCTACCTAACAGAACGGTTGTCAATGTGTGCACTCACCTTCCAGAGTTAAACCCGTGTGTGGATTCAGCAGTCTGCAGACCCTTTCTGTGCAGAGTCTCAAAACAGGCGTTTTCAGCCCAATACCGGCATATGGAAGAAACAGCAGTATGCACAGGGAAATATCTGCTTCTAAATCCAAAACGCAGCTACCTAACAGAACGGTTGTCAATGTGTGCACTCAACTTACAGAGTTAAAGCTGTGTGTGGATTCAGCAGTCTGCAGACCCTTTCTGTGCAGAGTCTCAAAACAGGCGTTTTCAGCCCAATACCGGCATATGGAAGAAACAACAGTAAGCACAGGGAAATATCTGCTCCTAAATCCAAAACGCAGCTACCTAACAGAACGGTTGTCAATGTGTGCACTCAACTTCCAGAGTTAAACCCGTGTGTGGATTCAGCAGTCTGCAGACCCTTTCTGTGCAGAGTCTCAAAACAGGCGTTTTCAGCCCAATACCGGCATATGGAAGAAACAGCAGTAAGCACTGGGAAATATCTGCTTCTAAATCCAAAACGCAGCTACCTAACAGAACGGTTGTCAATGTGTGCCCTCAACTTTCAGAGATAAACCCGTTTGTGGATTCAGCAGTCTGCAGACCCTTTCTGTGCAGAGTCTAAAAACAGGCGTTTTCAGCCCAATACCGGCATATGGAAGAAACAGCAGTAAGCACTGGGAAATATCTGCTTCTAAATCCAAAACGCAGCTACCTAACAGAACGGTTGTCAATGTGTGCACTCAACTTTCAGAGATAAACCCGTTTGTGGATTCAGCAGTCTGCAGACCCTTTCTGTGCAGAGTCTCAAAACAGGTGTTTTCAGGCCAGTACCGGCATATGGAAGAAACCACAGTAAGCACTGGGAAATATCTGCTTCTAAATCCAAAACGCAGCTACCTAACAGAACGGTTGTCAATGTGTGCACTCAACTTCAAGAGTTAAACCCGTGTGTGGGTTCAGCAGTCTGCAGACCCTTTCTATGCAGAGTCCCAAAACAGGCGTTTTCAGCCCAATACCGGCATATGGAAGAAACAGCAGTAAGCACAGGGAATTATCTGCTTCTAAATCCAAAACGCAGCAACCTAACAAATCGGTTTTCAATGTGTGCACTCAACTTCCAGAGATAAACCCGTTTGTGGATTCAGCAGTCTGCAGACCCTTTCTCTGCAGAGTCTCAAAACAGGCGTTTTCAGCCCAATACCGGCATATGGAAGAAACAGCAGTAAGCACTGGGAAATATCTGCTTCTAAATCCAAAACGCAGCTACCTAACAGAACGGTTGTCAATGTGTTCCCTCAACTTTCAGAGATAAACCCGTTTGTGGATTCAGCAGTCTGCAGACCCTTTCTGTGCAGAGTCTCAAAACAGGCGTTTTCAGGCCAGTACCGGCATATGGAAGAAACAACAGTAAGAACTGGGAAATATCTGCTTCTAAATCCAAAACGCAGCTACCTAACAGAACGGTTGTCAATGTGTGCACTCAACTTCCAGAGTTAAACCCGTGTGTGGATTCAGCAGTCTGCAGACCCTTTCTGTGCAGAGTCTCAAAAAAGGCGTTTTCAGCCCAATACCGGCATATGGAAGAAACAGCAGTAAGCACAGGGAAATATCTGCTCCTAAATCCAAAACGCAGCTACCTAACAGAACGGTTGTCAATGTGTGCCCTCAACTTTCAGAGATAAACCCGTTTGTGGATTCAGCAGTCTGCAGACCCTTTCTGTGCAGAGTCTCAGAACTGGCGTTTTCAGCCCAGTACCGGCATATGGAAGAAACAACAGTAAGCACTGGGAAATATCTGCTTCTAAATCCAAAACGCAGCTACCTAACAGAACGGTTGTCAATGTGTGCACTCAACTTCCAGAGTTAAACCCGTGTGTGGATTCAGCAGTCTGCAGACCCTTTCTGTGCAGAGTCTCAAAACAGGCGTTTTCAGCCCAATACCGGCATATGGAAGAAACAGCAGTAAGCACAGGGAAATATCTGCTTCTAAATCCAAAACGCAGCTACCTAACAGAACGGTTGTCAATGTGTGCACTCAACTTCCAGAGTTAAACCTGTGTGTGGATTCAGCAGTCTGCAGACCCTTTCTGTGCAGAGTCTCAAAACAGGCGTTTTCAGCCCAATACCGGCATATGGAAGAAACAGCAGTATGCACAGGGAAATATCTGCTTCTAAATCCAAAACGCAGCTACCTAACAGAACGGTTGTCAATGTGTGCACTCAACTTCCAGAGTTAAAGCTGTGTGTGGATTCAGCAGTCTGCAGACCCTTTCTGTGCAGAGTCTCAAAACACGCGTTTTCAGCCCAATACCTGCATATGGAAGAAACAGCAGTAAGAACAGGGAAATATCTGCTCCTAAATCCAAAACGCAGCTACCTAACAGAACGGTTGTCAATGTGTGCCCTCAACTTCCAGAGTTAAACCCGTGTGTGGATTCAGCAGTCTGCAGACCCTTTCTGGGCAGAGTCTCAAAACAGGCGTTTTCAGCCCAATACCGGCATATGGAAGAAACAGCAGTAAGCACAGGGAAATATCTGCTTCTAAATCCAAAACGCAGCTACCTAACAGAACGGTTGTCAATGTGTGCACTCAACTTCCAGAGTTAAGCCTGTGTGTGGATTCAGCAGTCTGCAGACCCTTTCTGTGCAGCTTCTCAAAACAGGCGTTTTAGGGCCAATACCGGCATATGGAAGAAACAGCAGTATGCACAGGGAAATATCTGCTTCTAAATCCAAAACGCAGCTACCTAACAGAACGGTTGTCAATGTGTGCACTCAACTTCCAGAGATAAAGCTGTGTGTGGATTCAGCAGTCTGCAGACCCTTTCTGTGCAGAGTCTCAAAACAGGCGTTTTCAGCCCAATACCGGCATATGGAAGAAACAGCAGTAAGCACAGGGAAATATCTGCTCCTAAATCCAAAACGCAGCTACCTAACAGAACGGTTGTCAATGTGTGCACTCAACTTCCAGAGTTAAACCCGTGTGTGGATTCAGCAGTCTGCAGACCCTTTCTGTGCAGAGTCTCAAAACAGGCGTTTTCAGCCCAATACCGGCATATGGAAGAAACAGCAGTAAGCACTGGGAAATATCTGCTTCTAAATCCAAAACGCAGCTACCTAACAGAACGGTTGTCAATGTGTGCCCTCAACTTTCAGAGATAAACCCGTTTGTGGATTCAGCAGTCTGCAGACCCTTTCTGTGCAGAGTCTAAAAACAGGCGTTTTCAGCCCAATACCGGCATATGGAAGAAACAGCAGTAAGCACTGGGAAATATCTGCTTCTAAATCCAAAACGCAGCTACCTAACAGAACGGTTGTCAATGTGTGCACTCAACTTTCAGAGATAAACCCGTTTGTGGATTCAGCAGTCTGCAGACCCTTTCTGTGCAGAGTCTCAAAACAGGCGTTTTCAGGCCAGTACCGGCATATGGAAGAAACAACAGTAAGCACTGGGAAATATCTGCTTCTAAATCCAAAACGCAGCTACCTAACAGAACGGTTGTCAATGTGTGCACTCAACTTCAAGAGTTAAACCCGTGTGTGGGTTCAGCAGTCTGCAGACCCTTTCTATGCAGAGTCTCAAAACAGGCGTTTTCAGCCCAATACCGGCATATGGAAGAAACAGCAGTAAGCACAGGGAATTATCTGCTTCTAAATCCAAAACGCAGCAACCTAACAGAACGGTTGTCAATGTGTGCCCTCAACTTTCAGAGATAAACCCGTTTGTGGATTCAGCAGTCTGCAGACCCTTTCTCTGCAGAGTCTCAAAACAGGCGTTTTCAGCCCAATACCGGCATATGGAAGAAACAGCAGTAAGCACTGGGAAATATCTGCTTCTAAATCCAAAACGCAGCTACCTAACAGAACGGTTGTCAATGTGTTCCCTCAACTTTCAGAGATAAACCCGTTTGTGGATTCAGCAGTCTGCAGACCCTTTCTGTGCAGAGTCTCAAAACAGGCGTTTTCAGGCCAGTACCGGCATATGGAAGAAACAACAGTAAGAACTGGGAAATATCTGCTTCTAAATCCAAAACGCAGCTACCTAACAGAACGGTTGTCAATGTGTGCACTCAACTTCCAGAGTTAAACCCGTGTGTGGATTCAGCAGTCTGCAGACCCTTTCTGTGCAGAGTCTCAAAAAAGGCGTTTTCAGCCCAATACCGGCATATGGAAGAAACAGCAGTAAGCACAGGGAAATATCTGCTCCTAAATCCAAAACGCAGCTACCTAACAGAACGGTTGTCAATGTGTGCACTCAACTTCCAGAGTTAAACCCGTGTGTGGATTCAGCAGTCTGCAGACCCTTTCTGTGCAGAGTCTCAAAACAGGCGTTTTCAGCCCAATACCGGCATATGGAAGAAACAGCAGTAAGCACTGGGAAATATCTGCTTCTAAATCCAAAACGCAGCTACCTAACAGAACGGTTGTCAATGTGTGCCCTCAACTTTCAGAGATAAACCGGTTTGTGGATTCAGCAGTCTGCAGACCCTTTCTGTGCAGAGTCTCAAAACAGGCGTTTTCAGCCCAGTACCGGCATATGGAAGAAACAACAGTAAGCACTGGGAAATATCTGCTTCTAAATCCAAAACGCAGCTACCTAACTGAACGGTTGTCAATGTGTGCACTCAACTTCCAGAGTTAAACCCGTGTGTGGATTCAGCAGTCTGCAGACCCTTTCTGTGCAGAGTCTCAAAACAGGCGTTTTCAGCCCAATACCGGCATATGGAAGAAACAGCAGTAAGCACAGGGAAATATCTGCTTCTAAATCCAAAACGCAGCTACCTAACAGAACGGTTGTCAATGTGTGCACTCACCTTCCAGAGTTAAACCCGTGTGTGGATTCAGCAGTCTGCAAACCCTTTCTGTGCAGAGTCTCAAAACAGGCGTTTTCAGCCCAATACCGGCATATGGAAGAAACAGCAGTATGCACAGGGAAATATCTGCTTCTAAATCCAAAACGCAGCTACCTAACAGAACGGTTGTCAATGTGTGCACTCAACTTCCAGAGTTAAACCCGTGTGTGGATTCAGCAGTCTGCAGACCCTTTCTGTGCAGAGTCTCAAAACAGGCGTTTTCAGCCCAATACCGGCATATGGAAGAAACAGCAGTAAGCACTGGGAAATATCTGCTTCTAAATCCAAAACGCAGCTACCTAACAGAACGGTTGTCAATGTGTGCCCTCAACTTTCAGAGATAAACCCGTTTGTGGATTCAGCAGTCTGCAGACCCTTTCTGTGCAGAGTCTAAAAGCAGGCGTTTTCAGCCCAATACCGGCATATGGAAGAAACAGCAGTAAGCACTGGGAAATATCTGCTTCTAAATCCAAAACGCAGCTACCTAACAGAACGGTTGTCAATGTGTGCACTCAACTTTCAGAGATAAACCCGTTTGTGGATTCAGCAGTCTGCAGACCCTTTCTGTGCAGAGTCTCAAAACAGGTGTTTTCAGGCCAGTACCGGCATATGGAAGAAACAACAGTAAGCACTGGGAAATATCTGCTTCTAAATCCAAAACGCAGCTACCTAACAGAACGGTTGTCAATGTGTGCACTCAACTTCAAGAGTTAAACCCGTGTGTGGGTTCAGCAGTCTGCAGACCCTTTCTATGCAGAGTCTCAAAACAGGCGTTTTCAGCCCAATACCGGCATATGGAAGAAACAGCAGTAAGCACAGGGAATTATCTGCTTCTAAATCCAAAACGCAGCAACCTAACAGAACGGTTGTCAATGTGTGCCCTCAACTTTCAGAGATAAACCCGTTTGTGGATTCAGCAGTCTGCAGACCCTTTCTCTGCAGAGTCTCAAAACAGGCGTTTTCAGCCCAATACCGGCATATGGAAGAAACAGCAGTAAGCACTGGGAAATATCTGCTTCTAAATCCAAAACGCAGCTACCTAACAGAACGGTTGTCAATGTGTTCCCTCAACTTTCAGAGATAAACCCGTTTGTGGATTCAGCAGTCTGCAGACCCTTTCTGTGCAGAGTCTCAAAACAGGTGTTTTCAGGCCAGTACCGGCATATGGAAGAAACAACAGTAAGAACTGGGAAATATCTGCTTCTAAATCCAAAACGCAGCTACCTAACAGAACGGTTGTCAATGTGTGCACTCAACTTCCAGAGTTAAACCCGTGTGTGGATTCAGCAGTCTGCAGACCCTTTCTGTGCAGAGTCTCAAAAAAGGCGTTTTCAGCCCAATACCGGCATATGGAAGAAACAGCAGTAAGCACAGGGAAATATCTGCTCCTAAATCCAAAACGCAGCTACCTAACAGAACGGTTGTCAATGTGTGCACTCAACTTCCAGAGTTAAACCCGTGTGTGGATTCAGCAGTCTGCAGACCCTTTCTGTGCAGAGTCTCAAAACAGGCGTTTTCAGCCCAATACCGGCATATGGAAGAAACAGCAGTAAGCACTGGGAAATATCTGCTTCTAAATCCAAAACGCAGCTACCTAACAGAACGGTTGTCAATGTGTGCCCTCAACTTTCAGAGATAAACCGGTTTGTGGATTCAGCAGTCTGCAGACCCTTTCTGTGCAGAGTCTCAAAACAGGCGTTTTCAGCCCAGTACCGGCATATGGAAGAAACAACAGTAAGCACTGGGAAATATCTGCTTCTAAATCCAAAACGCAGCTACCTAACTGAACGGTTGTCAATGTGTGCACTCAACTTCCAGAGTTAAACCCGTGTGTGGATTCAGCAGTCTGCAGACCCTTTCTGTGCAGAGTCTCAAAACAGGCGTTTTCAGCCCAATACCGGCATATGGAAGAAACAGCAGTAAGCACAGGGAAATATCTGCTTCTAAATCCAAAACGCAGCTACCTAACAGAACGGTTGTCAATGTGTGCACTCACCTTCCAGAGTTAAACCCGTGTGTGGATTCAGCAGTCTGCAAACCCTTTCTGTGCAGAGTCTCAAAACAGGCGTTTTCAGCCCAATACCGGCATATGGAAGAAACAGCAGTATGCACAGGGAAATATCTGCTTCTAAATCCAAAACGCAGCTACCTAACAGAACGGTTGTCAATGTGTGCACTCAACTTCCAGAGTTAAACCCGTGTGTGGATTCAGCAGTCTGCAGACCCTTTCTGTGCAGAGTCTAAAAACAGGCGTTTTCAGCCCAATACCGGCATATGGAAGAAACAGCAGTAAGCACTGGGAAATATCTGCTTCTAAATCCAAAACGCAGCTACCTAACAGAACGGTTGTCAATGTGTGCACTCAACTTTCGGAGATAAACCCGTTTGTGGATTCAGCAGTCTGCAGACCCTTTTTGTGCAGAGTCTCAAAACAGGCGTTTTCAGCCCAGTACAGGCATATGGAAGAAACAACAGTAAGCACTGGGAAATATCTGCTTCTAAATCCAAAACGCAGCTACCTAACAGAACGGTTGTCAATGTGTGCACTCAACTTCCAGAGTTAAACCCGTGTGTGGATTCAGCAGTCTGCAGACCCTTTCTGTGCAGAGTCTCAAAACAGGCGTTTTCAGCCCAATACCGGCATATGGAAGAAACAGCAGTAAGCACAGGGAAATATCTGCTTCTAAATCCAAAACGCAGCTACCTAACAGAACGGTTGTCAATGTGTGCACTCAACTTCAAGAGTTAAACCCGTGTGTGGGTTCAGCAGTCTGCAGACCCTTTCTATGCAGAGTCTCAAAACAGGCGTTTTCAGCCCAATACCGGCATATGGAAGAAACAGCAGTAAGCACAGGGAATTATCTGCTTCTAAATCCAAAACGCAGCAACCTAACAAATCGGTTTTCAATGTGTGCACTCAACTTCCAGAGATAAACCCGTTTGTGGATTCAGCAGTCTGCAGACCCTTTCTCTGCAGAGTCTCAAAACAGGCGTTTTCAGCCCAATACCGGCATATGGAAGAAACAGCAGTAAGCACTGGGAAATATCTGCTTCTAAATCCAAAACGCAGCTACCTAACAGAACGGTTGTCAATGTGTTCCCTCAACTTTCAGAGATAAACCCGTTTGTGGATTCAGCAGTCTGCAGACCCTTTCTGTGCAGAGTCTCAAAACAGGCGTTTTCAGCCCAGTACCGGCATATGGAAGAAACAACAGTAAGAACTGGGAAATATCTGCTTCTAAATCCAAAACGCAGCTACCTAACAGAACGGTTGTCAATGTGTGCACTCAACTTCCAGAGTTAAACCCGTGTGTGGATTCAGCAGTCTGCAGACCCTTTCTGTGCAGAGTCTCAAAAAAGGCGTTTTCAGCCCAGTACCGGCATATGGAAGAAACAGCAGTAAGCACAGGGAAATATCTGCTCCTAAATCCAAAACGCAGCTACCTAACAGAACGGTTGTCAATGTGTGCACTCAACTTCCAGAGTTAAACCCGTGTGTGGATTCAGCAGTCTGCAGACCCTTTCTGTGCAGAGTCTCAAAACAGGCGTTTTCAGCCCAATACCGGCATATGGAAGAAACAGCAGTAAGCACTGGGAAATATCTGCTTCTAAATCCAAAACGCAGCTACCTAACAGAACGGTTGTCAATGTGTGCCCTCAACTTTCAGAGATAAACCGGTTTGTGGATTCATCAGTCTGCAGACCCTTTCTGTGCAGAGTCTCAAAACAGGCGTTTTCAGCACAGTACCGGCATATGGAAGAAACAACAGTAAGCACTGGGAAATATCTGCTTCTAAATCCAAAACGCAGCTACCTAACAGAACGGTTGTCAATGTGTGCACTCAACTTCCAGAGTTAAACCCGTGTGTGGATTCAGCAGTCTGCAGACCCTTTCTGTGCAGAGTCTCAAAACAGGCGTTTTCAGCCCAATACCGGCATATGGAAGAAACAGCAGTAAGCACAGGGAAATATCTGCTTCTAAATCCAAAACGCAGCTACCTAACAGAACGGTTTTCAATGTGTGCACTCACCTTCCAGAGTTAAACCCGTGTGTGGATTCAGCAGTCTGCAAACCCTTTCTGTGCAGAGTCTCAAAACAGGCGTTTTCAGCCCAATACCGGCATATGGAAGAAACAGCAGTATGCACAGGGAAATATCTGCTTCTAAATCCAAAACGCAGCTACCTAACAGAACGGTTGTCAATGTGTTCCCTCAACTTTCAGAGATAAACCCGTTTGTGGATTCAGCAGTCTGCAGACCCTTTCTGTGCAGAGTCTCAAAACAGGCGTTTTCAGGCCAGTACCGGCATATGGAAGAAACAACAGTAAGAACTGGGAAATATCTGCTTCTAAATCCAAAACGCAGCTACCTAACAGAACGGTTGTCAATGTGTGCACTCAACTTCCAGAGTTAAACCCGTGTGTGGATTCAGCAGTCTGCAGACCCTTTCTGTGCAGAGTCTCAAAAAAGGCGTTTTCAGCCCAATACCGGCATATGGAAGAAACAGCAGTAAGCACAGGGAAATATCTGCTCCTAAATCCAAAACGCAGCTACCTAACAGAACGGTTGTCAATGTGTGCCCTCAACTTTCAGAGATAAACCCGTTTGTGGATTCAGCAGTCTGCAGACCCTTTCTGTGCAGAGTCTCAGAACTGGCGTTTTCAGCCCAGTACCGGCATATGGAAGAAACAACAGTAAGCACTGGGAAATATCTGCTTCTAAATCCAAAACGCAGCTACCTAACAGAACGGTTGTCAATGTGTGCACTCAACTTCCAGAGTTAAACCCGTGTGTGGATTCAGCAGTCTGCAGACCCTTTCTGTGCAGAGTCTCAAAACAGGCGTTTTCAGCCCAATACCGGCATATGGAAGAAACAGCAGTAAGCACAGGGAAATATCTGCTTCTAAATCCAAAACGCAGCTACCTAACAGAACGGTTGTCAATGTGTGCACTCAACTTCCAGAGTTAAACCTGTGTGTGGATTCAGCGGTCTGCAGACCCTTTCTGTGCAGAGTCTCAAAACAGGCGTTTTCAGCCCAATACCGGCATATGGAAGAAACAGCAGTATGCACAGGGAAATATCTGCTTCTAAATCCAAAACGCAGCTACCTAACAGAACGGTTGTCAATGTGTGCACTCAACTTCCAGAGTTAAAGCTGTGTGTGGATTCAGCAGTCTGCAGACCCTTTCTGTGCAGAGTCTCAAAACACGCGTTTTCAGCCCAATACCTGCATATGGAAGAAACAGCAGTAAGAACAGGGAAATATCTGCTCCTAAATCCAAAACGCAGCTACCTAACAGAACGGTTGTCAATGTGTGCCCTCAACTTCCAGAGTTAAACCCGTGTGTGGATTCAGCAGTCTGCAGACCCTTTCTGGGCAGAGTCTCAAAACAGGCGTTTTCAGCCCAATACCGGCATATGGAAGAAACAGCAGTAAGCACAGGGAAATATCTGCTTCTAAATCCAAAACGCAGCTACCTAACAGAACGGTTGTCAATGTGTGCACTCAACTTCCAGCGTTAAGCCTGTGTGTGGATTCAGCAGTCTGCAGACCCTTTCTGTGCAGCTTCTCAAAACAGGCGTTTTAGGGCCAATACCGGCATATGGAAGAAACAGCAGTATGCACAGGGAAATATCTGCTTCTAAATCCAAAACGCAGCTACCTAACAGAACGGTTGTCAATGTGTGCACTCAACTTCCAGAGTTAAAGCTGTGTGTGGATTCAGCAGTCTGCAGACCCTTTCTGTGCAGAGTCTCAAAACAGGCGTTTTCAGCCCAATACCGGCATATGGAAGAAACAGCAGTAAGCACAGGGAAATATCTGCTCCTAAATCCAAAACGCAGCTACCTAACAGAACGGTTGTCAATGTGTGCACTCAACTTCCAGAGTTAAACCCGTGTGTGGATTCAGCAGTCTGCAGACCCTTTCTGTGCAGAGTCTCAAAACAGGCGTTTTCAGCCCAATACCGGCATATGGAAGAAACAGCAGTAAGCACTGGGAAATATCTGCTTCTAAATCCAAAACGCAGCTACCTAACAGAACGGTTGTCAATGTGTGCCCTCAACTTTCAGAGATAAACCCGTTTGTGGATTCAGCAGTCTGCAGACCCTTTCTGTGCAGAGTCTAAAAACAGGCGTTTTCAGCCCAATACCGGCATATGGAAGAAACAGCAGTAAGCACTGGGAAATATCTGCTTCTAAATCCAAAACGCAGCTACCTAACAGAACGGTTGTCAATGTGTGCACTCAACTTTCAGAGATAAACCCGTTTGTGGATTCAGCAGTCTGCAGACCCTTTCTGTGCAGAGTCTCAAAACAGGTGTTTTCAGGCCAGTACCGGCATATGGAAGAAACAACAGTAAGCACTGGGAAATATCTGCTTCTAAATCCAAAACGCAGCTACCTAACAGAACGGTTGTCAATGTGTGCACTCAACTTCAAGAGTTAAACCCGTGTGTGGGTTCAGCAGTCTGCAGACCCTTTCTATGCAGAGTCTCAAAACAGGCGTTTTCAGCCCAATACCGGCATATGGAAGAAACAGCAGTAAGCACAGGGAATTATCTGCTTCTAAATCCAAAACGCAGCAACCTAACAGAACGGTTGTCAATGTGTGCCCTCAACTTTCAGAGATAAACCCGTTTGTGGATTCAGCAGTCTGCAGACCCTTTCTCTGCAGAGTCTCAAAACAGGCGTTTTCAGCCCAATACCGGCATATGGAAGAAACAGCAGTAAGCACTGGGAAATATCTGCTTCTAAATCCAAAACGCAGCTACCTAACAGAACGGTTGTCAATGTGTTCCCTCAACTTTCAGAGATAAACCCGTTTGTGGATTCAGCAGTCTGCAGACCCTTTCTGTGCAGAGTCTCAAAACAGGCGTTTTCAGCCCAGTACCGGCATATGGAAGAAACAACAGTAAGCACTGGGAAATATCTGCTTCTAAATCGAAAACGCAGCTACCTAACAGAACGGTTGTCAATGTGTGCACTCAACTTCCAGAGTTAAACCCGTGTGTGGATTCAGCAGTCTGCAGACCCTTTCTGTGCAGAGTCTCAAAACAGGCGTTTTCAGCCCAATACCGGCATATGGAAGAAACAGCAGTAAGCACAGGGAAATATCTGCTTCTAAATCCAAAACGCAGCTACCTAACAGAACGGTTGTCAATGTGTGCACTCACCTTCCAGAGTTAAACCCGTGTGTGGATTCAGCAGTCTGCAAACCCTTTCTGTGCAGAGTCTCAAAACAGGCGTTTTCAGCCCAATACCGGCATATGGAAGAAACAGCAGTATGCACAGGGAAATATCTGCTTCTAAATCCAAAACGCAGCTACCTAACAGAACGGTTGTCAATGTGTGCACTCAACTTCCAGAGTTAAACCCGTGTGTGGATTCAGCAGTCTGCAGACCCTTTCTGTGCAGAGTCTAAAAACAGGCGTTTTCAGCCCAATACCGGCATATGGAAGAAACAGCAGTAAGCACTGGGAAATATCTGCTTCTAAATCCAAAACGCAGCTACCTAACAGAACGGTTGTCAATGTGTGCACTCAACTTTCGGAGATAAACCCCTGTGTGGATTCAGCAGTCTGCAGACCCTTTCTGTGCAGAGTCTCAAAACAGGCGTTTTCAGCCCAGTACCGGCATATGGAAGAAACAACAGTAAGCACTGGGAAATATCTGCTTCTTAATCCAAAACGCAGCTACCTAACAGAACGGTTGTCAATGTGTGCACTCAACTTCCAGAGTTAAACCCGTGTGTGGATTCAGCAGTCTGCAGACCCTTTCTGTGCAGAGTCTCAAAACAGGCGTTTTCAGCCCAATACCGGCATATGGAAGAAACAGCAGTAAGCACAGGGAAATATCTGCTTCTAAATCCAAAACGCAGCTACCTAACAGAACGGTTGTCAATGTGTGCACTCACCTTCCAGAGTTAAACCCGTGTGTGGATTCAGCAGTCTGCAAACCCTTTCTGTGCAGAGTCTCAAAACAGGCGTTTTCAGCCCAATACCGGCATATGGAAGAAACAGCAGTATGCACAGGGAAATATCTGCTTCTAAATCCAAAACGCAGCTACCTAACAGAACGGTTGACAATGTGTGCACTGAACTTCCAGAGTTAAACCCGTGTGTGGATTCAGCAGTCTGCAGACCCTTTCTGTGCAGAGTCTCAAAACAGGCGTTTTCAGCCCAATACCGGCATATGGAAGAAACAGCAGTAAGCACAGGGAAATATCTGCTTCTAAATCCAAAACGCAGCTACCTAACAGAACGGTTGTCAATGTGTGCACTCAACTTCCAGAGTTAAACCCGTGTGTGGATTCAGCAGTCTGCAGACCCTTTCTGTGCAGAGTCTCAAAACAGGCGTTTTCAGCCCAATACCGGCATATGGAAGAAACAGCAGTAAGCACAGGGAAATATCTGCTTCTAAATCCAAAACGCAGCTACCTAACAGAACGGTTGTCAATGTGTGCACTCACCTTCCAGAGTTAAACCCGTGTGTGGATTCAGCAGTCTGCAGACCCTTTCTGTGCAGAGTCTTAAAACAGGCGTTTTCAGCCCAGTACCGGCATATGGAAGAAACAGCAGTAAGCACTGGGAAATATCTGCTTCTAAATCCAAAACGCAGCTACCTAACAGAACGGTTGTCAATGTGTGCACTCAACTTCCAGAGTTAAACCCGTGTGTGTATTCAGCAGTCTGCAGACCCTTTCTGTGCAGAGTCCCAAAACAGGCGTTTTCAGCCCAACACCGGCATATGGAAGAAACAGCAGTAAGCACAGGGAAATATCTGCTTCTAAATCCAAAACGCAGCTACCTAACAGAACGGTTGTCAATGTGTGCACTCAACTTCCAGAGTTAAATGCGTGTGTGGATTCAGCAGTCTGCAGACCCTTTCTGTGCAGAGTCTCAAAACAGGCGTTTTCAGCCCAATACCGGCATATGGAAGAAACAACAGTAAGCACTGGGAAATATCTGCTTCTAAATCCAAAACGCAGCTACCTAACAGAACGTTTGTCAATGTGTCCACTCAACTTCCGGAGTTAAACCTGTGTGTGGATTCAGCAGTCTGCAGACCCTTTCTGTGCAGAGTCTCAAAACAGGCGTTTTCAGCCCAATACCGGCATATGGAAGAAACAACAGTAAGCACAGGGAAATATCTGCTTCTAAATCCAAAACGCAGCTACCTAACAGAACGTTTGTCAATGTGTGCACTCAACTTCCAGAGTTAAACCTGTGTGTGGATTCAGCAGTCTGCAGACCCTTTCTGTGCAGAGTCTAAAAACAGGCGTTTTCAGCCCAATACCGGCATATGGAAGAAACAGCAGTAAGCACTGGGAAATATCTGCTTCTAAATCCAAAACGCAGCTACCTAACAGAACGGTTGTCAATGTGTGCATTCAACTTTCAGAGATAAACCCGTTTGTGGATTCAGCAGTCTGCAGACCCTTTCTGTGCAGAGTCTCAAAACAGGCGTTTTCAGCCCAGTACCGGCATATGGAAGAAACAACAGTAAGCACTGGGAAATATCTGCTTCTAAATCCAAAACGCAGCTACCTAACAGAACGGTTGTCAATGTGTGCACTCAACTTCCAGAGTTAAACCCGTGTGTGGATTCAGCAGTCTGCAGACCCTTTCTGTGCAGAGTCTCAAAACAGGCGTTTTCAGCCCAATACCGGCATATGGAAGAAACAGCAGTAAGCACAGGGAAATATCTGCTTCTAAATCCAAAACGCAGCTACCTAACAGAACGGTTGTCAATGTGTGCACTCACCTTCCAGAGTTAAACCCGTGTGTGGATTCAGCAGTCTGCAAACCCTTTCTGTGCAGAGTCTCAAAACAGGCGTTTTCAGCCCAATACCGGCCTATGGAAGAAACAGCAGTATGCACAGGGAAATATCTGCTTCTAAATCCAAAACGCAGCTACCTAACAGAACGGTTGTCAATGTGTGCACTCAACTTCCAGAGTTAAACCCGTGTGTGGATTCAGCAGTCTGCAGACCCTTTCTGTGCAGAGTCTAAAAACAGGCGTTTTCAGCCCAATACCGGCATATGGAAGAAACAGCAGTAAGCACTGGGAAATATCTGCTTCTAAATCCAAAACGCAGCTACCTAACAGAACGGTTGTCAATGTGTGCACTCAACTTCCAGAGTTAAACCCGTGTGTGGATTCAGCAGTCTGCAGACCCTTTCTGTGCAGAGTCTAAAAACAGGCGTTTTCAGCCCAATACCGGCATATGGAAGAAACAGCAGTAAGCACTGGGAAATATCTGCTTCTAAATCCAAAACGCAGCTACCTAACAGAACGGTTGTCAATGTGTGCACTCAACTTTCAGAGATAAACCCGTTTGTGGATTCAGCAGTCTGCAGACCCTTTCTGTGCAGAGTCTCAAAACAGGTGTTTTCAGCCCAGTACCGGCATATGGAAGAAACAACAGTAAGCACTGGGAAATATCTGCTTCTAAATCCAAAACGCAGCTACCTAACAGAACGGTTGTCAATGTGTGCACTCAACTTCAAGAGTTAAACCCGTGTGTGGGTTCAGCAGTCTGCAGACCCTTTCTATGCAGAGTCTCAAAACAGGCGTTTTCAGCCCAATACCGGCATATGGAAGAAACAGCAGTAAGCACAGGGAATTATCTGCTTCTAAATCCAAAATGCAGCAACCTAACAAATCGGTTTTCAATGTGTGCACTCAACTTCCAGAGATAAACCCGTTTGTGGATTCAGCAGTCTGCAGACCCTTTCTCTGCAGAGTCTCAAAACAGGCGTTTTCAGCCCAATACCGGCATATGGAAGAAACAGCAGTAAGCACTGGGAAATATCTGCTTCTAAATCCAAAACGCAGCTACCTAACAGAACGGTTGTCAATGTGTTCCCTCAACTTTCAGAGATAAACCCGTTTGTGGATTCAGCAGTCTGCAGACCCTTTCTGTGCAGAGTCTCAAAACAGGCGTTTTCAGCCCAGTACCGGCATATGGAAGAAACAACAGTAAGCACTGGGAAATATCTGCTTCTAAATCCAAAACGCAGCTACCTAACAGAACGGTTGTCAATGTGTGCACTCAACTTCCAGAGTTAAACCCGTGTGTGGATTCAGCAGTCTGCAGACCCTTTCTGTGCAGAGTCTCAAAAAAGGCGTTTTCAGTCCAATACCGGCATACGGAAGAAACAGCAGTAAGCACAGGGAAATATCTGCTCCTAAATCCAAAACGCAGCTACCTAACAGAACGGTTGTCAATGTGTGCACTCAACTTCCAGAGTTAAACCCGTGTGTGGATTCAGCAGTCTGCAGACCCTTTCTGTGCAGAGTCTCAAAACAGGCGTTTTCAGCCCAATACCGGCATATGGAAGAAACAGCAGTAAGCACTGGGAAATATCTGCTTCTAAATCCAAAACGCAGCTACCTAACAGAACGGTTGTCAATGTGTGCCCTCAACTTTCAGAGATAAACCGGTTTGTGGATTCAGCAGTCTGCAGACCCTTTCTGTGCAGAGTCTCAAAACAGGCGTTTTCAGCCCAGTACCGGCATATGGAAGAAACAACAGTAAGCACTGGGAAATATCTGCTTCTAAATCCAAAACGCAGCTACCTAACAGAACGGTTGTCAATGTGTGCACTCAACTTCCAGAGTTAAACCCGTGTGTGGATTCAGCAGTCTGCAGACCCTTTCTGTGCAGAGTCTCAAAACAGGCGTTTTCAGCCCAATACCGGCATATGGAAGAAACAGCAGTAAGCACAGGGAAATATCTGCTTCTAAATCCAAAACGCAGCTACCTAACAGAACGGTTGTCAATGTGTGCACTCACCTTCCAGAGTTAAACCCGTGTGTGGATTCAGCAGTCTGCAAACCCTTTCTGTGCAGAGTCTCAAAACAGGCGTTTTCAGCCCAATACCGGCATATGGAAGAAACAGCAGTATGCACAGGGAAATATCTGCTTCTAAATCCAAAACGCAGCTACCTAACAGAACGGTTGTCAATGTGTGCACTCAACTTCCAGAGTTAAACCCGTGTGTGGATTCAGCAGTCTGCAGACCCTTTCTGTGCAGAGTCTAAAAACAGGCGTTTTCAGCCCAATACCGGCATATGGAAGAAACAGCAGTAAGCACTGGGAAATATCTGCTTCTAAATCCAAAACGCAGCTACCTAACAGAACGGTTGTCAATGTGTGCACTCAACTTTCAGAGATAAACCCGTTTGTGGATTCAGCAGTCTGCAGACCCTTTCTGTGCAGAGTCTCAAAACAGGCGTTTTCAGCCCAGTACCGGCATATGGAAGAAACAACAGTAAGCACTGGGAAATATCTGCTTCTAAATCCAAAACGCAGCTACCTAACAGAACGGTTGTCAATGTGTGCACTCAACTTCCAGAGTTAAACCCGTGTGTGGATTCAGCAGTCTGCAGACCCTTTCTGTGCAGAGTCTCAAAACAGGCGTTTTCAGCCCAATACCGGCATATGGAAGAAACAGCAGTAAGCATAGGGAAATATCTGCTTCTAAATCCAAAACGCAGCTACCTAACAGAACGGTTTTCAATGTGTGCACTCACCTTCCAGAGTTAAACCCGTGTGTGGATTCAGCAGTCTGCAAACCCTTTCTGTGCAGAGTCTCAAAACAGGCGTTTTCAGCCCAATACCGGCATATGGAAGAAACAGCAGTATGCACAGGGAAATATCTGCTTCTAAATCCAAAACGCAGCTACCTAACAGAACGGTTGACAATGTGTGCACTGAACTTCCAGAGTTAAACCCGTGTGAGGATTCAGCAGTCCGCAGACCCTTTCTGTGCAGAGTCTCAAAACAGGCGTTTTCAGCCCAATACCGGCATATGGAAGAAACAGCAGTAAGCACAGGGAAATATCTGCTTCTAAATCCAAAACGCAGCTACCTAACAGAACGGTTGTCAATGTGTGCACTCAACTTCCAGAGTAAAACCCGTGTGTGAATTCAGCAGTCTGCAGACCCTTTCTGTGCAGAGTCTCAAAACAGGCGTTTTCAGCCCAATACCGGCATATGGAAGAAACAGCAGTAAGCACAGGGAAATATCTGCTTCTAAATCCAAAACGCAGCTACCTAACAGAACGGTTGTCAATGTGTGCACTCAACTTCCAGAGTTAAACCCGTGTGTGGATTCAGCAGTCTGCAGACACTTTCTGTGCAGAGTCTCAAAACAGGCGTTTTCAGCCCAATACCGGCATATGGAAGAAACAGCAGTAAGCACTGGGAAATATCTGCTTCTAAATCCAAAACGCAGCTACCTAACAGAACGGTTGTCAATGTGTGCACTCAACTTTCAGAGATAAACCCGTTAGTGGATTCAGCAGTCTGCAGACCCTTTCTGTGCAGAGTCTCAAAACAGGTGTTTTCAGCCCAGTACCGGCATATGGAAGAAACAACAGTAAGCACGGGGAAATATCTGCTTCTAAATCCAAAACGCAGCTACCTAACAGAACGGTTGTCAATGTGTGCACTCAACTTCAAGAGTTAAACCCGTGTGTGGGTTCAGCAGTCTGCAGACCCTTTCTATGCAGAGTCTCAAAACAGGCGTTTTCAGCCCAATACCGGCATATGGAAGAAACAGCAGTAAGCACAGGGAATTATCTGCTTCTAAATCCAAAACGCAGCAACCTAACAAATCGGTTTTCAATGTGTGTACTCAACTTCCAGAGATAAACCCGTTTGTGGATTCAGCAGTCTGCAGACCCTTTCTCTGCAGAGTCTCAAAACAGGCGTTTTCAGCCCAATACCGGCATATGGAAGAAACAGCAGTAAGCACAGGGAAATATCTGCTTCTAAATCCAAAACGCAGCTACCTGACAGAACGGTTGTCAATGTGTGCACTCAACTTCCAGAGTTAAACCCGTGTGTGGATTCAGCAGTCTGCAGACCCTTTCTGTGCAGAGTCTCAAAACAGGCGTTTTCAGCCCAATACCGGCATATAGAAGAAACAGCAGTAAGCACTGGGAAATATCTGCTTCTAAATCCAAAACGCAGCTACCTAACAGAACGGTTGTCAATGTGTGCACTCAACTTCCAGAGTTAAACCCGTGTGTGGATTCAGCAGTCTGCAGACCCTTTCTGTGCAGAGTCTCAAAACAGGCGTTTTCAGCCCAATACCGGCATATGGAAGAAACAGCAGTAAGCACAGGGAAATATCTGCTTCTAAATCCAAAACGCAGCTACCTAACAGAACGGTTGTCAATGTGTGCACTCAACTTCCAGAGTTAAACGCGTGTGTGGATTCAGCAGTCTGCAGACCCTTTCTGTGCAGAGTCTCAAAACAGGCGTTTTCAGCCCAATACCGGCATATGGAAGAAACAAGAGTAAGCACAGGGAAATATCTGCTTCTAAATCCAAAACGCAGCTACCTAACAGAACGGTTGTCAATGTGTGCACTCACCTTCCAGATTTAAACCTGTGTGTGGATTCAGCAGTCTGCAGACCCTTTCTGTGCAGAGTCTCAAAACAGGCGTTTTCAGCCCAATACCGGCATATGGAAGAAACAACAGTAAGCACAGGGAAATATCTGCTTCTAAATCCAAAACGCAGCTACCTAACAGAACGTTTGTCAATGTGTGCACTCAACTTCCAGAGTTAAACCTGTGTGTGGATTCAGCAGTCTGCAGACCCTTTCTGTGCAGAGTCTAAAAACAGGCGTTTTCAGCCCAATACCGGCATATGGAAGAAACAGCAGTAAGCACTGGGAAATATCTGCTTCTAAATCCAAAACGCAGCTACCTAACAGAACGGTTGTCAATGTGTGCATTCAACTTTCAGAGATAAACCCGTTTGTGGATTCAGCAGTCTGCAGACCCTTTCTGTGCAGAGTCTCAAAACAGGCGTTTTCAGCCCAGTACCGGCATATGGAAGAAACAACAGTAAGCACTGGGAAATATCTGCTTCTAAATCCAAAACGCAGCTACCTAACAGAACGGTTGTCAATGTGTGCACTCAACTTCCAGAGTTAAACCCGTGTGTGGATTCAGCAGTCTGCAGACCCTTTCTGTGCAGAGTCTCAAAACAGGCGTTTTCAGCCCAATACCGGCATATGGAAGAAACAGCAGTAAGCACAGGGAAATATCTGCTTCTAAATCCAAAACGCAGCTACCTAACAGAACGGTTGTCAATGTGTGCACTCACCTTCCAGAGTTAAACCCGTGTGTGGATTCAGCAGTCTGCAAACCCTTTCTGTGCAGAGTCTCAAAACAGGCGTTTTCAGCCCAATACCAGCATATGGAAGAAACAGCAGTATGCACAGGGAAATATCTGCTTCTAAATCCAAAACGCAGCTACCTAACAGAACGGTTGTCAATGTGTGCACTCAACTTCCAGAGTTAAACCCGTGTGTGGATTCAGCAGTCTGCAGACCCTTTCTGTGCAGAGTCTCAAAACAGGCGTTTTCAGCCCAATACCGGCATATGGAAGAAACAGCAGTAAGCACTGGGAAATATCTGCTTCTAAATCCAAAACGCAGCTACCTAACAGAACGGTTGTCAATGTGTGCACTCAACTTTCAGAGATAAACCCGTTAGTGGATTCAGCAGTCTGCAGACCCTTTCTGTGCAGAGTCTCAAAACAGGTGTTTTCAGCCCAGTACCGGCATATGGAAGAAACAACAGTAAGCACGGGGAAATATCTGCTTCTAAATCCAAAACGCAGCTACCTAACAGAACGGTTGTCAATGTGTGCACTCACCTTCCAGAGTTAAACCCGTGTGTGGATTCAGCAGTCTGCAGACCCTTTCTGTGCAGAGTCTCAAAACAGGCGTTTTCAGCCCAATACCGGCATATGGAAGAAACAGCAGTAAGCACAGGGAATTATCTGCTTCTAAATCCAAAACGCAGCAACCTAACAAATCGGTTTTCAATGTGTGCACTCAACTTCCAGAGATAAACCCGTTTGTGGATTCAGCAGTCTGCAGACCCTTTCTCTGCAGAGTCTCAAAACAGGCGTTTTCAGCCCAATACCGGCATATGGAAGAAACAGCAGTAAGCACAGGGAAATATCTGCTTCTAAATCCAAAACGCAGCTACCTGACAGAACGGTTGTCAATGTGTGCACTCAACTTCCAGAGTTAAACCCGTGTGTGGATTCAGCAGTCTGCAGACCCTTTCTGTGCAGAGTCTCAAAACAGGCGTTTTCAGCCCAATACCGGCATATGGAAGAAACAGCAGTAAGCACTGGGAAATATCTGCTTCTAAATCCAAAACGCAGCTACCTAACAGAACGGTTGTCAATGTGTGCCCTCAACTTTCAGAGATAAACCGGTTTGTGGATTCAGCAGTCTGCAGACCCTTTCTGTGCAGAGTCTCAAAACAGGCGTTTTCAGCCCAGTACCGGCATATGGAAGAAACAACAGTAAGCACTGGGAAATATCTGCTTCTAAATCCAAAACGCAGCTACCTAACAGAACGGTTGTCAATGTGTGCACTCAACTTCCAGAGTTAAACCCGTGTGTGGATTCAGCAGTCTGCAGACCCTTTCTGTGCAGAGTCTCAAAACAGGCGTTTTCAGCCCAATACCGGCATATGGAAGAAACAGCAGTAAGCACAGGGAAATATCTGCTTCTAAATCCAAAACGCAGCTACCTAACAGAACGGTTTTCAATGTGTGCACTCACCTTCCAGAGTTAAACCCGTGTGTGGATTCAGCAGTCTGCAAACCCTTTCTGTGCAGAGTCTCAAAACAGGCGTTTTCAGCCCAACACCGGCATATGGAAGAAACAGCAGTAAGCACAGGGAAATATCTGCTTCTAAATCCAAAACGCAGCTACCTAACAGAACGGTTGACAATGTGTGCACTGAACTTCCAGAGTTAGACCCGTGTGTGGATTCAGCAGTCTGCAGACCCTTTCTGTGCAGAGTCTCAAAACAGGCGTTTTCAGCCCAATACCGGCATATGGAAGAAACAGCAGTAAGCACAGGGAAATATCTGCTTCTAAATCCAAAACGCAGCTACCTAACAGAACGGTTGTCAATGTGTGCACTCAACTTCCAGAGTTAAACCCGTGTGTGGATTCAGCAGTCTGCAGACCCTTTCTGTGCAGAGTCTCAAAACAGGCGTTTTCAGCCCAATACCGGCATATGGAAGAAACAGCAGTAAGCACAGGGAAATATCTGCTTCTAAATCCAAAACGCAGCTACCTAACAGAACGGTTGTCAATGTGTGCACTCAACTTCCAGAGTTAAACCCGTGTGTGGATTCAGCAGTCTGCAGACCCTTTCTGTGCAGAGTCTCAAAACAGGCGTTTTCAGCCCAATACCGGCATATGGAAGAAACAGCAGTAAGCACTGGGAAATATCTGCTTCTAAATCCAAAACGCAGCTACCTAACAGAACGTTTGTCAATGTGTGCACTCAACTTCCAGAGTTAAACCTGTGTGTGGATTCAGCAGTCTGCAGACCCTTTCTGTGCAGAGTCTCAAAACAGGCGTTTTCAGCCCAATACCGGCATATGGAAGAAACAGCAGTATGCACAGTGAAATATCTGCTTCTAAATCCAAAACGCAGCTACCTAACAGAACGGTTGTCAATGTGTGCACTCAATTTCCAGAGTTAAAGCTGTGTGTGGATTCAGCAGTCTGCAGACCCTTTCTGTGCAGAGTCTCAAAACAGGCCTTTTCAGCCCAATACCGGCCTATGGAAGAAACAACAGTAAGCACAGGGAAATATCTGCTTCTAAATCCAAAACGCAGCTACCTAACAGAACGTTTGTCAATGTGTGCACTCAACTTCCAGAGTTAAACCTGTGTGTGGATTCAGCAGTCTGCAGACCCTTTCTGTGCAGAGTCTCAAAACAGGCGTTTTCAGCTCAATACCGGCATATGGAAGAAACAGCAGTATGCACAGTGAAATATCTGCTTCTAAATCCAAAACGCAGCTAACTAACAGAACGGTTGTCAATGTGTGCACTCAATTTCCAGAGTTAAAGCTGTGTGTGGATTCAGCAGTCTGCAGACCCTTTCTGTGCAGAGTCTCAAAACAGGCGTTTTCAGCCCAATACCGGCATATGGAAGAAACAGCAGTAAGCACAGGGAAATATCTGCTCCTAAATCCAAAACGCAGCTACCTAACAGAACGGTTGTCAATGTGTGCACTCAACTTCCAGAGTTAAACCCGTGTGTGGATTCAGCAGTCTGCAGACCCTTTCTGTGCAGAGTCTAAAAACAGGCGTTTTCAGCCCAATACCGGCATATGGAAGAAACAGCAGTAAGCACAGGGAAATATCTGCTTCTAAATCCAAAACGCAGCTACCTAAAAGAACGGTTGTCAATGTGTGCACTCAACTTCCAGAGTTAAACCTGTGTGTGGATTCAGCAGTCTGCAGACCCTTTCTGTGCAGCTTCTCAAAACAGGCGTTTTCGGCCCAATACCGGCATATGGAAGAAACAGCAGTAAGCACAGGGAAATATCTGCTCCTAAATCCAAAACGCAGCTACCTAACAGAACGGTTGTGAATGTGTGCACTCAACTTCCAGAGTTAAACCCGTGTGTGGATTCAGCAGTCTGCAGACCCTTTCTGTGCAGAGTCTCAAAAAAGGCGTTTTCAGCCCAATACCGGCATATGGAAGAAACAGCAGTAAGCACTGGGAAATATCTGCTTCTAAATCCAAAACGCAGCTACCTAACAGAACGGTTGTCAATGTGTGCCCTCAACTTTCAGAGATAAACCCGTTTGTGGATTCAGCAGTCTGCAGACCCTTTCTGTGCAGAGTCTCAAAACAGGTGTTTTCAGCCCAGTACCGGCATATGGAAGAAACAACAGTAAGCACTGGGAAATATCTGCTTCTAAATCCAAAACGCAGCTACCTAACAGAACGGTTGTCAATGTGTGCACCCAACTTCCAGAGTTAAACCCGTGTGTGGATTCAGCAGTCTGCAGACCCTTTCTGTGCAGAGTCTCAAAACAGGCGTTTTCGGCCCAATACCGGCATATGGAAGAAACAGCAGTAAGCACAGGGAAATATCTGCTTCTAAATCCAAAACGCAGCTACCTAACAGAACGGTTGTCAATGTGTGCACTCACCTTCCAGAGTTAAACCCGTGTGTGGATTCAGCAGTCTGCAAACCCTTTCTGTGCAGAGTCTCAAAACAGGCGTTTTCAGCCCAATACCGGCATATGGAAGAAACAGCAGTATGCACAGGGAAATATCTGCTTCTAAATCCAAAACGCAGCTACCTAACAGAACGGTTTTCAATGTGTGCACTCAACTTCCAGAGTTAAACCCGTGTGTGGATTCAGCAGTCTGCAGACCCTTTCTGTGCAGAGTCTCAAAACAGGCGTTTTCAGCCCAATACCGGCATATGGCAGAAACAGCAGTAAGCACAGGGAAATATCTGCTTCTAAATTCAAAACGCAGCTACCTAACAGAACGGTTGTCAATGTGTGCACTCAACTTCCAGAATTAAACCCGTGTGTGGATTCAGCAGTCTGCAGACCCTTTCTGTGCAGAGTCTCAAAACAGGCGTTTTCAGCCCAATACCGGCATATGGAAGAAACAGCAGTAAGCACAGGGAAATATCTGCTTCTAAATCCAAAACGCAGCTACCTAACAGAACGGTTGTCAATGTGTGCACTCAACTTCCAGACTTAAACCCCTGTGTGGATTCAGCAGTCTGCAGACCCTTTCTGTGCAGAGTCTAAAAACAGGCGTTTTCAGCCCAATACCGGCATATGGAAGAAACAGCAGTAAGCACAGGGAAATATCTGCTTCTAAATCCAAAACGCAGCTACCTAACAGAACGGTTGTCAATGTGTGCACTCAACTTCCAGAGTTAAACCGGTGTGTGGATTCAGCAGTCTGCAGACCCTTTCTGTGCAGAGTCTAAAAACAGGCGTTTTCAGCCCAATACCGGCATATGGAAGAAACAGCAGTAAGCACTGGGAAATATCTGCTTCTAAATCCAAAACGCAGCTACCTAACAGAACGGTTGTCAATGTGTGCACTCACCTTCCAGAGTTAAACCCGTGTGTGGATTCAGCAGTCTGCAGACCCTTTCTGTGCAGAGTCTCAAAACAGGCGTTTTCAGCCCAATACCGGCATATGGAAGAAACAGCAGTAAGCACTGGGAAATATCTGCCTCTAAATCCAAAACGCAGCTACCTAACAGAACGGTTTTCAATGTGTGCACTCAACTTCCAGAGTTAAACGCGTGTGTGGATTCAGCAGTCTGCAGACCCTTTCTGTGCAGAGTCTCAAAACAGGCGTTTTCAGCCCAATACCGGCATATGGAAGAAACAGCAGTAAGCACAGGGAAATATCTGCTTCTAAATCCAAAACGCAGCTACCTAACAGAACGGTTGTCAATGTGTGCACTCAACTTCCAGAGTTAAACCCGTGTGTGGGTTCAGCAGTCTGCAGACCCTTTCTGTGCAGAGTCTCAAAACAGGCGTTTTCAGCCCAATACCGGCATATGGAAGAAACAGCAGTAAGCACAGGGAATTATCTGCTTCTAAATCCAAAACGCAGCTACCTAACAGAACGGTTGTCAATGTGTGCCCTCAACTTTCAGAGATAAACCCGTTTGTGGATTCAGCAGTCTGCAGACCCTTTCTGTGCAGAGCCTCAAAACAGGCGTTTTCAGCCCAGTACCGGCATATGGAAGAAACAACAGTAAGCACTGGGAAATATCTGCTTCTAAATCCAAAACGCAGCTACCTAACAGAACGGTTGTCAATGTGTGCACTCACCTTCCAGAGTTAAACCCGTGTGTGGATTCAGCAGTCTGCAGACCCTTTCTGTGCAGAGTCTCAAAAAAGGCGTTTTCAGCCCAATACCGGCATATGGAAGAAACAGCAGTAAGCACAGGGAAATATCCACTCCTAAATCCAAAACGCAGCTACCTAACAGATCGGTTGTCAATGTGTGCACTCAACTTCCAGAGTTAAACCCGTGTGTGGATTCAGCAGTCTGCAGACCCTTTCTGTGCAGAGTCTCAAAACAGGCGTTTTCAGCCCAATACCGGCATATGGAAGAAACAGCAGTAAGCACTGGGAAATATCTGCTTCTAAATCCAAAACGCAGCTACCTAACAGAACGGTTGTCAATGTGTGCCCTCAACTTTCAGAGATAAACCCGTTTGTGGATTCAGCAGTCTGCAGACCCTTTCTGTGCAGAGTCTCAAGACAGGCGTTTTCAGCCCAGTACCGGCATATGGAAGAAACAACAGTAAGCACTGGGAAATATCTGCTTCTAAATCCAAAACGCAGCTACCTAACAGAACGGTTGTCAATGTGTGCACTCAACTTCCAGAGTTAAACCCGTGTGTGGATTCAGCAGTCTGCAGACCCTTTCTGTGCAGAGTCTCAAAACAGGCGTTTTCAGCCCAATACCGGCATATGGAAGAAACAGCAGTAAGCACAGGGAAATATCTGCTTCTAAATCCAAAACGAAGCTACCTAACAGAACGGTTGTCAATGTGTGCACTCACCTTCCAGAGTTAAACCCGTGTGTGGATTCAGCAGTCTGCAAACCCTTTCTGTGCAGAGTCTCAAAACAGGCGTTTTCAGCCCAATACCGGCATATGGAAGAAACAGCAGTATGCACAGGGAAATATCTGCTTCTAAATCCAAAACGCAGCTACCTAACAGAACGGTTGTCAATGTGTGCACTCAACTTCCAGAGTTAAACCCGTGTGTGGATTCAGCAGTCTGCAGACCCTTTCTGTGCAGAGTCTCAAAACAGGCGTTTTCAGCCAAATACCGGCATAAGGAAGAAACAGCAGTAAGCACTGGGAAATATCTGCTTCTAAATCCAAAACGCAGCTACCTAACAGAACGGTTGTCAATGTGTGCCCTCAACTTTCAGAGATAAACCCGTTTGTGGATTCAGCAGTCTGCAGACCCTTTCTGTGCAGAGTCTCAAAACAGGCGTTTTCAGCCCAGTACCGGCATATGGAAGAAACAACAGTAAGCACTGGGAAATATGTGCTTCTAAATCCAAAACGCAGCTACCTAACAGAACGGTTGTCAATGTGTGCACTCAACTTCCAGAGTTAAACCCGTGTGTGGATTCAGCAGTCTGCAGACCCTTTCTGTGCAGAGTCTCAAAACAGGCGTTTTCAGCCCAATACGGGCATATGGAAGAAACAGCAGTAAGCACAGGGAAATATCTGCTTCTAAATCCAAAACGCAGCTACCTAACAGAACGGTTGTCAATGTGTGCACTCAGCTTCCAGAGTTAAACCTGTGTGTGGATTCAGCAGTCTGCAGACCCTTTCTGTGCAGAGTCTCAAAACAGGCGTTTTCAGCCCAATACCGGCATATGGAAGAAACAGCAGTATGCACAGGGAAATATCTGCTTCTAAATCCAAAACGCAGCTACCTAACAGAACGGTTGTCAATGTGTGCACTCAACTTCCAGAGTTAAAGCTGTGTGTGGATTCAGCAGTCCGCAGACCCTTTCTGTGCAGAGTCTCAAAACACGCGTTTTCAGCCCAATACCGGCATATGGAAGAAACAGCAGTAAGAACAGGGAAATATCTGCTCCTAAATCCAAAACGCAGCTACCTAACAGAACGGTTGTCAATGTGTGCCCTCAACTTCCAGAGTTAAACCCGTGTGTGGATTCAGCAGTCTGCAGACCCTTTCTGTGCAGAGTCTCAAAACAGGTGTTTTCAGCCCAATACCGGCGTATGGAAGAAACAGCAGTAAGCACAGGGAAATATCTGCTTCTAAATCCAAAACGCAGCTACCTAACAGAACGGTTGTCAATGTGTGCACTCAACTTCCAGAGTTAAACCTGTGTGTCGATTCAGCAGTCTGCAGACCCTTTCTGTGCAGCTTCTCAAAACAGGCGTTTTCGGCCCAATACCGGCATATGGAAGAAACAGCAGTAAGCAAAGGGAAATATCTGCTCCTAAATCCAAAACGCAGCTACCTAACAGAACGGTTGTCAATGTGTGCACTCAACTTCCAGAGTTAAACCCGTGTGTGGATTCAGCAGTCTGCAGACCCTTTCTGTGCAGAGTCTCAAAACAGGCGTTTTCAGCCCAATACCGGCATATGGAAGAAACAGCAGTAAGCACAGGGAAATATCTGCTTCTAAATCCAAAACGAAGCTACCTAACAGAACGGTTGTCAATGTGTGCACTCACCTTCCAGAGTTAAACCCGTGTGTGGATTCAGCAGTCTGCAAACCCTTTCTTTGCAGAGTCTCAAAACAGGCGTTTTCAGCCCAATACCGGCATATGGAAGAAACAGCAGTATGCACAGGGAAATATCTGCTTCTAAATCCAAAACGCAGCTACCTAACAGAACGGTTGTCAATGTGTGCACTCAACTTCCAGAGTTAAACCCGTGTGTGGATTCAGCAGTCTGCAGACCCTTTCTGTGCAGAGTCTAAAAACAGGCGTTTTCAGCCCAATACCGGCATATGGAAGAAACAGCAGTAAGCACAGGGAAATATCTGCTCCTAAATCCAAAACGCAGCTACCTAACAGAACGGTTGTCAATGTGTGCACTCAACTTCCAGAGTTAAACCCGTGTGTGGATTCAGCAGTCTGCAGACCCTTTCTGTGCAGAGTCTCAAAACAGGCGTTTTCAGCCCAATACCGGCATATGGAAGAAACAGCAGTAAGCACTGGGAAATATCTGCTTCTAAATCCAAAACGCAGCTACCTAACAGAACGGTTGTCAATGTGTGCCCTCAACTTTCAGAGATAAACCCGTTTGTGGATTCAGCAGTCTTCAGACCCTTTCTGTGCAGAGTCTCAAAACAGGCGTTTTCAGCCCAGTACCGGCATATGGAAGAAACAACAGTAAGCACTGGGAAATATCTGCTTCTAAATCCAAAACGCAGCTACCTAACAGAACGGTTGTCAATGTGTGCACTCAACTTCCAGAGTTAAACCCGTGTGTGGATTCAGCAGTCTGCAGACCCTTTCGGTGCAGAGTCTCAAAACAGGCGTTTTCAGCCCGATACCGGCATATGGAAGAAACAGCAGTAAGCACAGGGAAATATCTGCTTCTAAATCCAAAACGCAGCTACCTAACAGAACGGTTGTCAATGTGTGCACTCAACTTCCAGAGTTAAACGCGTGTGTGGATTCAGCAGTCTGCAGACCCTTTCTGTGCAGAGTCTCAAAACAGGCGTTTTCAGCCCAATACCGGCATATGGAAGAAACAGCAGTAAGCACAGGGAAATATCTGCTTCTAAATCCAAAACGCAGCTACCTAACAGAACGGTTGTCAATGTGTGCACTCAACTTCCAGACTTAAACCCCTGTGTGGATTCAGCAGTCTGCAGACCCTTTCTGTGCAGAGTCTCAAAACAGGCGTTTTCAGCCCAATACCGGCATATGGAAGAAACAGCAGTAAGCACAGGGAAATATCTGCTTCTAAATCCAAAACGCAGCTACCTAACAGAACGGTTGTCAATGTGTGCACTCAACTTCCAGAGTTAAACCCGTGTGTGGATTCAGCAGTCTTCAAACCGTTTCTGTGCAGAGTCTCAAAACAGGCGTTTTCAGCCCAATACCGGCATATGGAAGAAACAGCAGTAAGCACAGGGAAATATCTGCTTCTAAATCCAAAACGCAGCTACCTAACAGAACGGTTGTCAATGTGTGCACTCAACTTCAAGAGTTAAACCCGTGTGTGGGTTCAGCAGTCTGCAGACCCTTTCTATGCAGAGTCTCAAAACAGGCGTTTTCAGCCCTATACCGGCATATGGAAGAAAGAGCAGTAAGCAAAGGGAATTATCTGCTTCTAAATCCAAAACGCAGCAACCTAACAAATCGGTTGTCAATGTGTGCACTCAACTTCCAGAGTTAAACCCGTGTGTGGATTCAGCAGTCTGCAGACCCTTTCTGTGCAGAGTCTCAAAACAGGCGTTTTCAGCCCAATACCGGCATATGGAAGAAACAGCAGTAAGCACTGGGAAATATCTGCTTCTAAATCCAAAACGCAGCTACCTAACAGAACGGTTGTCAATGTGTGCCCTCAACTTTCAGAGATAAACCCGTTTGTGGATTCAGCAGTCTGCAGACCCTTTCTGTGCAGAGTCTCAAAACAGGCGTTTTCAGCCCAGTACCGGCATATGGAAGAAACAACAGTAAGCACTGGGAAATATCTGCTTCTAAATCCAAAACGCAGCTACCTAACAGAACGGTTGTCAATGTGTGCACTCACATTCCAGAGTTAAACCCGTGTGTGGATTCAGCAGTCTGCAGACCCTTTCTGTGCAGAGTCTCAAAACAGGCGTTTTCAGCCCAATACCGGCATATGGAAGAAACAGCAGTAAGCACAGGGAAATATCTGCTTCTAAATCCAAAACGCAGCTACCTAACAGAACGGTTGTCAATGTGTGCACTCACCTTCCAGAGTTAAACCCGTGTGTGGATTCAGCAGTCTGCAAACCCTTTCTGTGCAGAGTCTCAAAACAGGCGTTTTCAGCCCAATACCGGCATATGGAAGAAACAGCAGTAAGCACAGGGAAATATCTGCTTCTAAATCCAAAACGCAGCTACCTAACAGAACGGTTGTCAATGTGTGCACTCAACTTCAAGAGTTAAACCCGTGTGTGGGTTCAGCAGTCTGCAGACCCTTTCTATGCAGAGTCTCAAAACAGGCGTTTTCAGCCCAATACCGGCATATGGAAGAAAGAGCAGTAAGCAAAGGGAATTATCTGCTTCTAAATCCAAAACGCAGCAACCTAACAAATCGGTTGTCAATGTGTGCACTCAACTTCCAGAGTTAAACCCGTGTGTGGATTCAGCAGTCTGCAGACCCTTTCTGTGCAGAGTCTCAAAACAGGCGTTTTCAGCCCAATACCGGCATATGGAAGAAACAGCAGTAAGCACTGGGAAATATCTGCTTCTAAATCCAAAACGCAGCTACCTAACAGAACGGTTGTCAATGTGTGCCCTCAACTTTCAGAGATAAACCCGTTTGTGGATTCAGCAGTCTGCAGACCCTTTCTGTGCAGAGTCTCAAAACAGGCGTTTTCAGCCCAGTACCGGCATATGGAAGAAACAACAGTAAGCACTGGGAAATATCTGCTTCTAAATCCAAAACGCAGCTACCTAACAGAACGGTTGTCAATGTGTGCACTCACATTCCAGAGTTAAACCCGTGTGTGGATTCAGCAGTCTGCAGACCCTTTCTGTGCAGAGTCTCAAAACAGGCGTTTTCAGCCCAATACCGGCATATGGAAGAAACAGCAGTAAGCACAGGGAAATATCTGCTTCTAAATCCAAAACGCAGCTACCTAACAGAACGGTTGTCAATGTGTGCACTCACCTTCCAGAGTTAAACCCGTGTGTGGATTCAGCAGTCTGCAAACCCTTTCTGTGCAGAGTCTCAAAACAGGCGTTTTCAGCCCAATACCGGCATATGGAAGAAACAGCAGTATGCACAGGGAAATATCTGCTTCTAAATCCAAAACGCAGCTACCTAACAGAACGGTTGTCAATGTGTGCACTCAACTTCCAGAGTTAAACCCGTGTGTGGATTCAGCAGTCTGCAGACCCTTTCTGTGCAGAGTCTCAAAACAGGCGTTTTCAGCCCAATACCGGCATATGGAAGAAACAGCAGTAAGCACTGGGAAATATCTGCTTCTAAATCCAAAACGCAGCTACCTAACAGAACGGTTGTCAATGTGTGCCCTCAACTTTCAGAGATAAACCCGTTTGTGGATTCAGCAGTCTGCAGACCCTTTCTGTGCAGAGTCTCAAAACAGGCGTTTTCAGCCCAGTACCGGCATATGGAAGAAACAACAGTAAGCACTGGGAAATATCTGCTTCTAAATCCAAAACGCAGCTACCTAACAGAACGGTTGTCAATGTGTGCACTCAACTTCCAGAGTTAAACGCGTGTGTGGATTCAGCAGTCTGCAGACCCTTTCTGTGCAGAGTCTCAAAACAGGCGTTTTCAGCCCAATACCGGCATATGGAAGAAACAGCAGTAAGCACAGGGAAATATCTGCTTCTAAATCCAAAACGCAGCTACCTAACAGAACGGTTGTCAATGTGTGCACTCAACTTCCAGAGTTAAACCCGTGTGTGGGTTCAGCAGTCTGCAGACCCTTTCTGTGCAGAGTCTCAAAACAGGCGTTTTCAGCCCAATACCGGCATATGGAAGAAACAGCAGTAAGCACAGGGAAATATCTGCTTCTAAATCCAAAACGCAGCTACCTAACAGAACGGTTGTCAATGTGTGCACTCAACTTCCAGAGTTAAACCCGTGTGTGGATTCAGCAGTCTGCAGACCCTTTCTGTGCAGAGTCTCAAAACAGGCGTTTTCAGCCCAATACCGGCATATGGAAGAAACAGCAGTAAGCACTGGGAAATATCTGCTTCTAAATCCAAAACGCAGCTACCTAACAGAACGGTTGTCAATGTGTGCACTCAACTTCCAGAGTTAAACCCGTGTGTGGATTCAGCAGTCTGCAAACCCTTTCTGTGCAGAGTCTCAAAACAGGCGTTTTCAGCCCAATACCGGCATATGGAAGAAACAGCAGTATGCACAGGGAAATATCTGCTTCTAAATCCAAAACGCAGCTACCTAACAGAACGGTTGTCAATGTGTGCACTCAACTTCCAGAGTTAAACCCGTGTGTGGATTCAGCAGTCTGCAGACCCTTTCTGTGCAGAGTCTCAAAACAGGCGTTTTCAGCCCAATACCGGCATAAGGAAGAAACAGCAGTAAGCACTGGGAAATATCTGCTTCTAAATCCAAAACGCAGCTACCTAACAGAACGGTTGTCAATGTGTGCCCTCAACTTTCAGAGATAAACCCGTTTGTGGATTCAGCAGTCTGCAGACCCTTTCTGTGCAGAGTCTCAAAACAGGCGTTTTCAGCCCAGTACCGGCATATGGAAGAAACAACAGTAAGCACTGGGAAATATGTGCTTCTAAATCCAAAACGCAGCTACCTAACAGAACGGTTGTCAATGTGTGCACTCAACTTCCAGAGTTAAACCCGTGTGTGGATTCAGCAGTCTGCAGACCCTTTCTGTGCAGAGTCTCAAAACAGGCGTTTTCAGCCCAATACGGGCATATGGAAGAAACAGCAGTAAGCACAGGGAAATATCTGCTTCTAAATCCAAAACGCAGCTACCTAACAGAACGGTTGTCAATGTGTGCACTCAGCTTCCAGAGTTAAACCTGTGTGTGGATTCAGCAGTCTGCAGACCCTTTCTGTGCAGAGTCTCAAAACAGGCGTTTTCAGCCCAATACCGGCATATGGAAGAAACAGCAGTATGCACAGGGAAATATCTGCTTCTAAATCCAAAACGCAGCTACCTAACAGAACGGTTGTCAATGTGTGCACTCAACTTCCAGAGTTAAAGCTGTGTGTGGATTCAGCAGTCCGCAGACCCTTTCTGTGCAGAGTCTCAAAACACGCGTTTTCAGCCCAATACCGGCATATGGAAGAAACAGCAGTAAGAACAGGGAAATATCTGCTCCTAAATCCAAAACGCAGCTACCTAACAGAACGGTTGTCAATGTGTGCCCTCAACTTCCAGAGTTAAACCCGTGTGTGGATTCAGCAGTCTGCAGACCCTTTCTGTGCAGAGTCTCAAAACAGGTGTTTTCAGCCCAATACCGGCATATGGAAGAAACAGCAGTAAGCACAGGGAAATATCTGCTTCTAAATCCAAAACGCAGCTACCTAACAGAACGGTTGTCAATGTGTGCACTCAACTTCCAGAGTTAAACCTGTGTGTCGATTCAGCAGTCTGCAGACCCTTTCTGTGCAGCTTCTCAAAACAGGCGTTTTCGGCCCAATACCGGCATATGGAAGAAACAGCAGTAAGCAAAGGGAAATATCTGCTCCTAAATCCAAAACGCAGCTACCTAACAGAACGGTTGTCAATGTGTGCACTCAACTTCCAGAGTTAAACCCGTGTGTGGATTCAGCAGTCTGCAGACCCTTTCTGTGCAGAGTCTCAAAACAGGCGTTTTCAGCCCAATACCGGCATATGGAAGAAACAGCAGTAAGCACAGGGAAATATCTGCTTCTAAATCCAAAACGAAGCTACCTAACAGAACGGTTGTCAATGTGTGCACTCACCTTCCAGAGTTAAACCCGTGTGTGGATTCAGCAGTCTGCAAACCCTTTCTGTGCAGAGTCTCAAAACAGGCGTTTTCAGCCCAATACCGGCATATGGAATAAACAGCAGTATGCACAGGGAAATATCTGCTTCTAAATCCAAAACGCAGCTACCTAACAGAACGGTTGTCAATGTGTGCACTCAACTTCCAGAGTTAAACCCGTGTGTGGATTCAGCAGTCTGCAGACCCTTTCTGTGCAGAGTCTAAAAACAGGCGTTTTCAGCCCAATACCGGCATATGGAAGAAACAGCAGTAAGCACAGGGAAATATCTGCTCCTAAATCCAAAACGCAGCTACCTAACAGAACGGTTGTCAATGTGTGCACTCAACTTCCAGAGTTAAACCCGTGTGTGGATTCAAGAGTCTGCAGACCCTTTCTGTGCAGAGTCTCAAAACAGGCGTTTTCAGCCCAATACCGGCATATGGAAGAAACAGCAGTAAGCACTGGGAAATATCTGCTTCTAAATCCAAAACGCAGCTACCTAACAGAACGGTTGTCAATGTGTGCCCTCAACTTTCAGAGATAAACCCGTTTGTGGATTCAGCAGTCTTCAGACCCTTTCTGTGCAGAGTCTCAAAACAGGCGTTTTCAGCCCAGTACCGGCATATGGAAGAAACAACAGTAAGCACTGGGAAATATCTGCTTCTAAATCCAAAACGCAGCTACCTAACAGAACGGTTGTCAATGTGTGCACTCAACTTCCAGAGTTAAACCCGTGTGTGGATTCAGCAGTCTGCAGACCCTTTCGGTGCAGAGTCTCAAAACAGGCGTTTTCAGCCCGATACCGGCATATGGAAGAAACAGCAGTAAGCACAGGGAAATATCTGCTTCTAAATCCAAAACGCAGCTACCTAACAGAACGGTTGTCAATGTGTGCACTCAACTTCCAGAGTTAAACCCGTGTGTGGATTCAGCAGTCTGCAGACCCTTTCTGTGCAGAGTCTCAAAACAGGCGTTTTCAGCCCAATACCGGCATATGGAAGAAACAGCAGTAAGCACAGGGAAATATCTGCTTCTAAATCCAAAACGCAGCTACCTAACAGAACGGTTGTCAATGTGTGCACTCAACTTCCAGACTTAAACCCCTGTGTGGATTCAGCAGTCTGCAGACCCTTTCTGTGCAGAGTCTCAAAACAGGCGTTTTCAGCCCAATACCGGCATATGGAAGAAACAGCAGTAAGCACAGGGAAATATCTGCTTCTAAATCCAAAACGCAGCTACCTAACAGAACGGTTGTCAATGTGTGCACTCACCTTCCAGAGTTAAACCCGTGTGTGGATTCAGCAGTCTGCAAACCGTTTCTGTGCAGAGTCTCAAAACAGGCGTTTTCAGCCCAATACCGGCATATGGAAGAAACAGCAGTAAGCACAGGGAAATATCTGCTTCTAAATCCAAAACGCAGCTACCTAACAGAACGGTTGTCAATGTGTGCACTCAACTTCAAGAGTTAAACCCGTGTGTGGGTTCAGCAGTCTGCAGACCCTTTCTATGCAGAGTCTCAAAACAGGCGTTTTCAGCCCAATACCGGCATATGGAAGAAAGAGCAGTAAGCAAAGGGAATTATCTGCTTCTAAATCCAAAACGCAGCAACCTAACAAATCGGTTGTCAATGTGTGCACTCAACTTCCAGAGATAAACCCGTTTGTGGATTCAGCAGTCTGCAGACCCTTTCTCTGCAGAGTCTCAAAACAGGCGTTTTCAGCCCAATACCGGCATATGGAAGAAACAGCAGTAAGCACTGGGAAATATCTGCTTCTAAATCCAGAACGCAGCTACCTAACAGAACGGTTGTCAATGTGTGCCCTCAACTTTCAGAGATAAACCCGTTTGTGGATTCAGCAGTCTGCAGACCCTTTCTGTGCAGAGTCTCAAAACAGGCGTTTTCAGCCCAGTACCGGCATATGGAAGAAACAACAGTAAGCACTGGGAAATATCTGCTTCTAAATCCAAAACGCAGCTACCTAACAGAACGGTTGTCAATGTGTGCACTCAACTTCCAGAGTTAAACCCGTGTGTGGATTCAGCAGTCTGTAGACCCTTTCTGTGCAGAGTCTCAAAAAAGGCGTTTTCAGCCCAATACCGGCATATGGAAGAAACAGCAGTAAGCACAGGGAAATATCTGCTCCTAAATCCAAAACGCAGCTACCTAACAGAACGGTTGTCAATGTGTGCACTCAACTTCCAGAGTTAAACGCGTGTGTGGATTCAGCAGTCTGCAGACCCTTTCTGTGCAGAGTCTCAAAACAGGCGTTTTCAGCCCAATACCGGCATATGGAAGAAACAGCAGTAAGCACTGGGAAATATCTGCTTCTAAATCCAAAACGCAGCTACCTAACAGAACGGTTGTCAATGTGTGCACTCAACTTCAAGAGTTAAACCCGTGTGTGGGTTCAGCAGTCTGCAGACCCTTTCTATGCAGAGTCTCAAAACAGGCGTTTTCAGCCCAATACCGGCATATGGAAGAAAGAGCAGTAAGCAAAGGGAATTATCTGCTTCTAAATCCAAAACGCAGCAACCTAACAAATCGGTTGTCAATGTGTGCACTCAACTTCCAGAGATAAACCCGTTTGTGGATTCAGCAGTCTGCAGACCCTTTCTCTGCAGAGTCTCAAAACAGGCGTTTTCAGCCCAATACCGGCATATGGAAGAAACAGCAGTAAGCACTGGGAAATATCTGCTTCTAAATCCAGAACGCAGCTACCTAACAGAACGGTTGTCAATGTGTGCCCTCAACTTTCAGAGATAAACCCGTTTGTGGATTCAGCAGTCTGCAGACCCTTTCTGTGCAGAGTCTCAAAACAGGCGTTTTCAGCCCAGTACCGGCATATGGAAAAAACAACAGTAAGCACTGGGAAATATCTGCTTCTAAATCCAAAACGCAGCTACCTAACAGAACGGTTGTCAATGTGTGCACTCAACTTCCAGAGTTAAACCCGTGTGTGGATTCAGCAGTCTGTAGACCCTTTCTGTGCAGAGTCTCAAAAAAGGCGTTTTCAGCCCAATACCGGCATATGGAAGAAACAGCAGTAAGCACAGGGAAATATCTGCTCCTAAATCCAAAACGCAGCTACCTAACAGAACGGTTGTCAATGTGTGCACTCAACTTCCAGAGTTAAACCCGTGTGTGGATTCAGCAGTCTGCAGACCCTTTCTGTGCAGAGTCTCAAAACAGGCGTTTTCAGCCCAATACCGGCATATGGAAGAAACAGCAGTAAGCACTGGGAAATATCTGCTTCTAAATCCAAAACGCAGCTACCTAACAGAACGGTTGTCAATGTGTGCCCTCAACTTTCAGAGATAAACCCGTTTGTGGATTCAGCAGTCTGCAGACCCTTTCTGTGCAGAGTCTCAAAACAGGCGTTTTCAGCCCAGTACCGGCATATGGAAGAAACAACAGTAAGCACTGGGAAATATCTGCTTCTAAATCCAAAACGCAGCTACCTAACAGAACGGTTGTCAATGTGTGCACTCAACTTCCAGAGTTAAACCCGTGTGTGGATTCAGCAGTCTGCAGACCCTTTCTGTGCAGAGTCTCAAAACAGGCGTTTTCAGCCCAATACCGGCATATGGAAGAAACAGCAGTAAGCACAGGGAAATATCTGCTTCTAAATCCAAAACGCAGCTACCTAACAGAACGGTTGTCAATGTGTGCACTCACCTTCCAGAGTTAAACCCGTGTGTGGATTCAGCAGTCTGCAAACCCTTTCTGTGCAGAGTCTCAAAACAGGCGTTTTCAGCCCAATACCGGCATATGGAAGAAACAGCAGTATGCACAGGGAAATATCTGCTTCTAAATCCAAAACGCAGCTACCTAATAGAACGGTTGTCAATGTGTGCACTCAACTTCCAGAGTTAAACCCGTGTGTGGATTCAGCAGTCTGCAGACCCTTTCTGTGCAGAGTCTAAAAACAGGCGTTTTCAGCCCAATACCGGCATATGGAAGAAACAGCAGTAAGCACTGGGAAATATCTGCTACTAAATCCAAAACGCAGCTACCTAACAGAACGGTTGTCAATGTGTGCACTCAACTTTCAGAGATAAACCCGTTTGTGGATTCAGCAGTCTGCAGAACCTTTCTGTGCAGAGTCTCAAAACAGGCGTTTTCAGCCCAGTACCGGCATAAGGAAGAAACAACAGTAAGCACTGGGAAATATCTGCTTCTAAATCCAAAACGCAGCTACCTAACAGAACGGTTGTCAATGTGTGCACTCAACTTCAAGAGTTAAACCCGTGTGTGGGTTCAGCAGTCTGCAGACCCTTTCTATGCAGAGTCTCAAAACAGGCGTTTTCAGCCCAATACCGGCATATGGAAGAAACAGCAGTATGCACAGGGAAATATCTGCTTCTAAATCCAAAACGCAGCTACCTAACAGAACGGTTGTCAATGTGTGCACTCACCTTCCAGAGTTAAACCCGGGTGTGGATTCAGCAGTCTGCAAAACCTTTCTGTGCAGAGTCTCAAAACAGGCGTTTTCAGGCCAATACCGGCATATGGAAGAAACAGCAGTATGCACAGGGAAATATCTGCTTCTAAATCCAAAACGCAGCTACCTAACAGAACGGTTGTCAATGTGTGCACTCAACTTCCAGAGTTAAACCCGTGTGTGGATTCAGCAGTCTGCAGACCCTTTCTGTGCAGAGTCTAAAAACAGGCGTTTTCAGCCCAATACCGGCATATGGAAGAAACAGCAGTAAGCACTGGGAAATATCTGCTTCTAAATCCAAAACGCAGCTACCTAACAGAACGGTTGTCAATGTGTGCACTCAACTTTCAGAGATAAACCCGTTTGTGGATTCAGCAGTCTGCAGACCCTTTCTGTGCAGAGTCTCAAAACAGGCGTTTTCAGCCCAGTACCGGCATATGGAAGAAACAACAGTAAGCACTGGGAAATATCTGCTTCTAAATCCAAAACGCAGCTACCTAACAGAACGGTTGTCAATGTGTGCACTCAACTTCAAGAGTTAAACCCGTGTGTGGGTTCAGCAGTCTGCAGACCCTTTCTATGCAGAGTCTCAAAACAGGCGTTTTCAGCCCAATACCGGCATATGGAAGAAACAGCAGTAAGCACAGGGAATTATCTGCTTCTAAATCCAAAACGCAGCAACCTAACAAATCGGTTGTCAATGTGTGCACTCAACTTCCAGAGATAAACCCGTTTGTGGATTCAGCAGTCTGCAGACCATTTCTCTGCAGAGTCTCAAAACAGGCGTTTTCAGCCCAATACCGGCATATGGAAGAAACAGCAGTAAGCACTGGGAAATATCTGCTTCTAAATCCAAAACGCAGCTACCTAACAGAACGGTTGTCAATGTGTGCCCTCAACTTTCAGAGATAAACCCGTTTGTGGATTCAGCAGTCTGCAGACCCTTTCTGTGCAGAGTCTCAAAACAGGCGTTTTCAGCCCAGTACCGGCATATGGAAGAAACAACAGTAAGCACTGGGAAATATCTGCTTCTAAATCCAAAACGCAGCTACCTAACAGAACGGTTGTCAATGTGTGCACTCAACTTCCAGAGTTAAACCCGTGTGTGGATTCAGCAGTCTGCAGACCCTTTCTGTGCAGAGTCTCAAAACAGGCGTTTTCAGCCCAATACCGGCATATGGAAGAAACAGCAGTAAGCACTGGGAAATATCTGCTTCTAAATCCAAAACGCAGCTACCTAACAGAACGGTTGTCAATGTGTGCCCTCAACTTTCAGAGATAAACCCGTTTGTGGATTCAGCAGTCTGCAGACCCTTTCTGTGCAGAGTCTCAAAACAGGCGTTTTCAGCCCAGTACCGGCATATGGAAGAAACAACAGTAAGCACTGGGAAATATCTGCTTCTAAATCCAAAACGCAGCTACCTAACAGAACGGTTGTCAATGTGTGCACTCACATTCCAGAGTTAAACCCGTGTGTGGATTCAGCAGTCTGCAGACCCTTTCTGTGCAGAGTCTCAAAACAGGCGTTTTCAGCCCAATACCGGCATATGGAAGAAACAGCAGTAAGCACAGGGAAATATCTGCTTCTAAATCCAAAACGCAGCTACCTAACAGAACGGTTGTCAATGTGTGCACTCACCTTCCAGAGTTAAACCCGTGTGTGGATTCAGCAGTCTGCAAACCCTTTCTGTGCAGAGTCTCAAAACAGGCGTTTTCAGCCCAATACCGGCATATGGAAGAAACAGCAGTATGCACAGGGAAATATCTGCTTCTAAATCCAAAACGCAGCTACCTAACAGAACGGTTGTCAATGTGTGCACTCAACTTCCAGAGTTAAACCCGTGTGTGGATTCAGCAGTCTGCAGACCCTTTCTGTGCAGAGTCTCAAAACAGGCGTTTTCAGCCCAATACCGGCATATGGAAGAAACAGCAGTAAGCACTGGGAAATATCTGCTTCTAAATCCAAAACGCAGCTACCTAACAGAACGGTTGTCAATGTGTGCCCTCAACTTTCAGAGATAAACCCGTTTGTGGATTCAGCAGTCTGCAGACCCTTTCTGTGCAGAGTCTCAAAACAGGCGTTTTCAGCCCAGTACCGGCATATGGAAGAAACAACAGTAAGCACTGGGAAATATCTGCTTCTAAATCCAAAACGCAGCTACCTAACAGAACGGTTGTCAATGTGTGCACTCAACTTCCAGAGTTAAACGCGTGTGTGGATTCAGCAGTCTGCAGACCCTTTCTGTGCAGAGTCTCAAAACAGGCGTTTTCAGCCCAATACCGGCATATGGAAGAAACAGCAGTAAGCACAGGGAAATATCTGCTTCTAAATCCAAAACGCAGCTACCTAACAGAACGGTTGTCAATGTGTGCACTCAACTTCCAGAGTTAAACCCGTGTGTGGGTTCAGCAGTCTGCAGACCCTTTCTGTGCAGAGTCTCAAAACAGGCGTTTTCAGCCCAATACCGGCATATGGAAGAAACAGCAGTAAGCACAGGGAAATATCTGCTTCTAAATCCAAAACGCAGCTACCTAACAGAACGGTTGTCAATGTGTGCACTCAACTTCCAGAGTTAAACCCGTGTGTGGATTCAGCAGTCTGCAGACCCTTTCTGTGCAGAGTCTCAAAACAGGCGTTTTCAGCCCAATACCGGCATATGGAAGAAACAGCAGTAAGCACTGGGAAATATCTGCTTCTAAATCCAAAACGCAGCTACCTAACAGAACGGTTGTCAATGTGTGCACTCAACTTCCAGAGTTAAACCCGTGTGTGGATTCAGCAGTCTGCAGACCCTTTCTGTGCAGAGTCTCAAAACAGGCGTTTTCAGCCCAATACCGGCATATGGAAGAAACAGCAGTAAGCACAGGGAAATATCTGCTTCTAAATCCAAAACGCAGCTACCTAACAGAACGGTTGTCAATGTGTGCACTCTACTTCCAGAGTTAAACCCGTGTGTGGATTCAGCAGTCTGCAGACCCTTTCTGTGCAGAGTCTCAAAACAGGCGTTTTCAGCCCAATACCGGCATATGGAAGAAACAGCAGTAAGCACTGGGAAATATCTGCTTCTAAATCCAAAACGCAGCTACCTAACACAACGGTTGTCAATGTGTGCACTCAACTTCCAGAGTTAAACCCGTGTGTGGATTCAGCAGTCTGCAGACCCTTTCTGTGCAGAGTCTCAAAACAGGCGTTTTCAGCCCAATACCGGCATATGGAAGAAACAGCAGTAAGCACTGGGAAATATCTGCCTCTAAATCCAAAACGCAGCTACCTAACAGAACGGTTGTCAATGTGTGCACTCAACTTCCAGAGTTAAACGCGTGTGTGGATTCAGCAGTCTGCAGACCCTTTCTGTGCAGAGTCTTAAAACAGGCGTTTTCAGCCCAATACCGGCATATGGAAGAAACAGCAGTAAGCACAGGGAAATATCTGCTTCTAAATCCAAAACGCAGCTACCTAACAGAACGGTTGTCAATGTGTGCACTCAACTTCCAGAGTTAAACCCGTGTGTAGGTTCAGCAGTCTGCAGACCCTTTCTGTGCAGAGTCTCAAAACAGGCGTTTTCAGCCCAATATCGGCATATGGAAGAAACAGCAGTAAGCACAGGGAATTATCTGCTTTTAATCCAAAACGCAGCTACCTAACAGAACGGTTGTCAATGTGTGCCCTCAACTTTCAGAGATAAACCCGTTTGTGGATTCAGCAGTCTGCAGACCCTTTCTGTGCAGAGCCTCAAAACAGGCGTTTTCAGCCCAGTACCGGCATATGGAAGAAACAACAGTAAGCCCTGGGAAATATCTGCTTCTAAATCCAAAACGCAGCTACCTAACAGAACGGTTGTCAATGTGTGCACTCACCTTCCAGAGTTAAACCCGTGTGTGGATTCAGCAGTCTGCAGACCCTTTCTGTGCAGAGTCTCAAAAAAGGCGTTTTCAGCCCAATACCGGCATATGGAAGAAACAGCAGTAAGCACAGGGAAATATCCACTCCTAAATCCAAAACGAAGCTACCTAACAGAACGGTTGTCAATGTGTGCACTCAACTTCCAGAGTTAAACCCGTGTGTGGATTCAGCAGTCTGCAGACCCTTTCTGTGCAGAGTCTCAAAACAGGCGTTTTCAGCCCAATACCGGCATATGGAAGAAACAGCAGTAAGCACTGGGAAATATCTGCCTCTAAATCCAAAACGCAGCTACCTAACAGAACGGTTGTCAATGTGTGCACTCAACTTCCAGAGTTAAACGCGTGTGTGGATTCAGCAGTCTGCAGACCCTTTCTGTGCAGAGTCTCAAAACAGGCGTTTTCAGCCCAATACCGGCATGTGGAAGA
Source organism: Aotus nancymaae (assembly GCF_030222135.1). NCBI lineage: Eukaryota > Metazoa > Chordata > Mammalia > Primates > Aotidae > Aotus > Aotus nancymaae. Next base: position 56,670 of record NW_026989224.1, read on the forward strand.
AACAGCAGAAAGCACAGGGAAATATCTGCTTCTAAATCCAAAACGCAGCTACCTAACAGAACGGTTGTCAATGTGTGCACTCAACTTCCAGAGTTAAACCCGTGTGTGGGTTCAGCAGTCTGCAGACCCTTTCTATGCAGAGTCTCAAAACAGGCGTTTTCAGCCCAATACCGGCATATGGAAGAAACAGCAGTAAGCACATTGAATTATCTGCTTCTAAATCCAAAACGCAGCAACCTAACAAATCGGTTGTCAATGTGTGCACTCAACTTCCAGAGATAAACCCGTTTGTGGATTCAGCAGTCTGCAGACCCTTTCTCTGCAGAGTCTCAAAACAGGCGTTTTCAGCCCAATACCGGCATATGGAAGAAACAGCAGTAAGCACTGGGAAATATCTGCTTCTAAATCCAAAACGCAGCTACCTAACAGAAAGGTTGTCAATGTGTGCCCTCAACTTTCAGAGATAAACCCGTTTGTGGATTCAGCAGTCTGCAGACCCTTTCTGTGCAGAGTCTCAAAACAGGCGTTTTCAGCCCAGTACCGGCATATGGAAGAAACAACAGTAAGCACTGGGAAATATCTGCTTCTAAATCCAAAACGCAGCTACCTAACAGAACGGTTGTCAATGTGTGCACTCAACTTCCAGAGTTAAACCCGTGTGTGGATTCAGCAGTCTGCAGACCCTTTCTGTGCAGAGTCTCAAAACAGGCGTTTTCAGCCCAATACCGGCATAAGGAAGAAACTGCAGTAAGCACTGGGAAATATCTGCTTCTAAATCCAAAACGCAGCTACCTAACAGAACGGTTGTCAATGTGTGCCCTCAACTTTCAGAGATAAACCCGTTTGTGGATTCAGCAGTCTGCAGACCCTTTCTGTGCAGAGTCTCAAAACAGGCGTTTTCAGCCCAGTACCGGCATATGGAAGAAACAACAGTAAGCACTGGGAAATATCTGCTTCTAAATCCAAAACGCAGCTACCTAACAGAACGGTTGTCAATGTGTGCACTCACATTCCAGAGTTAAACCCGTGTGTGGATACAGCAGTCTGCAGACCCTTTCTGTGCAGAGTCTCAAAACAGGCGTTTTCAGCCCAATACCGGCATATGGAAGAAACAGCAGTAAGCACAGGGAAATATCTGCTTCTAAATCCAAAACGCAGCTACCTAACAGAACGGTTGTCAATGTGTGCACTCAACTTCCAGAGTTAAACCCGTGTGTGGATTCAGCAGTCTGCAAACCCTTTCTGTGCAGAGTCTCAAAACAAGCGTTTTCAGCCCAATACCGGCATATGGAAGAAACAGCAGTATGCACAGGGAAATATCTGCTTCTAAATCCAAAACGCAGCTACCTAACAGAACGGTTGTCAATGTGTGCACTCAACTTCCAGAGTTAAACCCGTGTGTGGATTCAGCAGTCTGCAGACCCTTTCTGTGCAGAGTCTCAAAACAGGCGTTTTCAGCCCAATACCGGCATATGGAAGAAACAGCAGTAAGCACTGGGAAATATCTGCTTCTAAATCCAAAACGCAGCTACCTAACAGAACGGTTGTCAATGTGTGCCCTCAACTTTCAGAGATAAACCCGTGTGTGGATTCAGCAGTCTGCAGACCCTTTCTGTGCAGAGTCTCAAAACAGGCGTTTTCAGCCCAGTACCGGCATATGGAAGAAACAACAGTAAGCACTGGGAAATATCTGCTTCTAAATCCAAAACGCAGCTACCTAACAGAACGGTTGTCAATGTGTGCACTCAACTTCCAGAGTTAAACGCGTGTGTGGATTCAGCAGTCTGCAGACCCTTTCTGTGCAGAGTCTCAAAACAGGCGTTTTCAGCCCAATACCGGCATATGGAAGAAACAGCAGTAAGCACAGGGAAATATCTGCTTCTAAATCCAAAACGCAGCTACCTAACAGAACGGTTGTCAATGTGTGCACTCAACTTCCAGAGTTAAACGCGTGTGTGGGTTCAGCAGTCTGCAGACCCTTTCTGTGCAGAGTCTCAAAACAGGCGTTTTCAGCCCAATACCGGCATATGGAAGAAACAGCAGTAAGCACAGGGAATTATCTGCTTCTAAATCCAAAACGCAGCTACCTAACAGAACGGTTGTCAATGTGTGCCCTCAACTTTCAGAGATAAACCCGTTTGTGGATTCAGCAGTCTGCAGACCCTTTCTGTGCAGAGTCTCAAAACAGGCGTTTTCAGCCCAATACCGGCATATGGAAGAAACAACAGTAAGCACTGGGAAATATCTGCTTCTAAATCCAAAACGCAGCTACCTAACAGAACGGTTGTCAATGTGTGCACTCAACTTCCAGAGTTAAACCCCTGTGTGGATTCAGCAGTCTGCAGACCCTTTCTGTGCAGAGTCTCAAAACAGGCGTTTTCAGCCCAATACCGTCATATGGAAGAAACAGCAGTAAGCACAGGGAAATATCTGCTTCTAAATCCAAAACGCAGCTACCTAACAGAACGGTTGTCAATGTGTGCACTCACCTTCCAGAGTTAAACCCGTGTGTGGATTCAGCAGTCTGCAAACCCTTTCTGTGCAGAGTCTCAAAACAGGCGTTTTCAGCCCAATACCGGCATATGGAAGATACAGCAGTATGCACAGGTAAATATCTGCTTCTAAATCCAAAACGCAGCTACCTAACAGAACGGTTGTCAATGTGTGCACTCAACTTCCAGAGTTAAACCCGTGTGTGGATTCAGCAGTCTGCAGACCCTTTCTGTGCAGAGTCTCAAAACAGGCGTTTTCAGCCCAATACCGGCATATGGAAGAAACAGCAGTAAGCACAGGGAAATATCTGCTTCTAAATCCAAAACGCAGCTACCTAACAGAACGGTTGTCAATGTGTGCACTCAACTTCCAGAGTTAAACCCGTGTGTGGATTCAGCAGTCTGCAGACCCTTTCTGTGCAGAGTCTCAAAACAGGCGTTTTCAGCCCAATACCGGCATATGGAAGAAACAGCAGTAAGCACTGGGAAATATCTGCTTCTAAATCCAAAACGCAGCTACCTAACAGAACGGTTGTCAATGTGTGCACTCAACTTCCAGAGTTAAACCTGTGTGTGGATTCAGCAGTCTGCAGACCCTTTCTGTGCAGAGTCTCAAAACAGGCGTTTTCAGCCCAATACCGGCATATGGAATAAACAGCAGTATGCACAGGGAAATATCTGCTTCTAAATCCAAAACGCAGCTACCTAACAGAACGGTTGTCAATGTGTGCACTCAACTTCCAGAGTTAAACCCGTGTGTGGATTCAGCAGTCTGCAGACCCTTTCTGTGCAGAGTCTCAAAACAGGCGTTTTCAGCCCAATACCGGCATATGGAAGAAACAGCAGTAAGGACAGGGAAATATCTGCTTCTAAATCCAAAGCGCAGCTACCTAACAGAACGGTTGTCAATGTGTGCACTCTACTTCCAGAGTTAAACCCGTGTGTGGATTCAGCAGTCTGCAGACCCTTTCTGTGCAGAGTCTCAAAACAGGTGTTTTCAGCCCAATACCGGCATATGGAAGAAACAGCAGTAAGCACTGGGAAATATCTGCTTCTAAATCCAAAACGCAGCTACCTAACACAACGGTTGTCAATGTGTGCACTCAACTTCCAGAGTTAAACCCGTGTGTGGATTCAGCAGTCTGCAGACCCTTTCTGTGCAGAGTCTCAAAACAGGCGTTTTCAGACCAATACCGGCATATGGAAGAAACAGCACTAAGCACTGGGAAATATCTGCCTCTAAATCCAAAACGCAGCTACCTAACAGAACGGTTGTCAATGTGTGCACTCAACTTCCAGAGTTAAACGCGTGTGTGGATTCAGCAGTCTGCAGACCCTTTCTGTGCAGAGTCTCAAAACAGGCGTTTTCAGCCCAATACCGGCATATGGAAGAAACAGCAGTAAGCACAGGGAAATATCTGCTTCTAAATCCAAAACGCAGCTACCTAACAGAACGGTTGTCAATGTGTGCACTCAACTTCCAGAGTTAAACCCGTGTGTAGGTTCAGCAGTCTGCAGACCCTTTCTGTGCAGAGTCTCAAAACAGGCGTTTTCAGCCCAATACCGGCATATGGAAGAAACAGCAGTAAGCACAGGGAATTATCTGCTTTTAATCCAAAAGGCAGTTACCTAACAGAACGGTTGTCAATGTGTGCCCTCAACTTTCAGAGATAAACCCGTTTGTGGATTCAGCAGTCTGCAGACCCTTTCTGTGCAGAGCCTCAAAACAGGCGTTTTCAGCCCAGTACCGGCATATGGAAGAAACAACAGTAAGCCCTGGGAAATATCTGCTTCTAAATCCAAAACGCAGCTACCTAACAGAACGGTTGTCAATGTGTGCACTCAACTTCCAGAGTTAAACCCGTGTGTGGATTCAGCAGTCTGCAGACCCTTTCTGTGCAGAGTCTCAAAAAAGGCGTTTTCAGCCCAATACCGGCATATGGAAGAAACAGCAGTAAGCACAGGGAAATATCCACTCCTAAATCCAAAACGAAGCTAACTAACAGAACGGTTGTCAATGTGTGCACTCAACTTCCAGAGTTAAACCCGTGTGTGGATTCAGCAGTCTGCAGACCCTTTCTGTGCAGAGCCTCAAAACAGGCGTTTTCAGCCCAGTACCGGCATATGGAAGAAACAGCAGTAAGCACTGGGAAATATCTGCTTCTAAATCCAAAACGCAGCTACCTAACAGAACGGTTGTCAATGTGTGCACTCAACTTCCAGACTTAAACCCGTGTGTGGATTCAGCAGTCTGCAGACCCTTTCTGTGCAGAGTCTCAAAACAGGCGTTTTCAGCCCAATACCGGCATATGGAAGAAACAGCAGTAAGCACTGGGAAATATCTGCTTCTAAATCCAAAACACAGCTACCTAACAGAACGGTTGTCAATGTGTGCCCTCAACTTTCAGAGATAAACCCGTGTGTGGATTCAGCAGTCTGCAGACCCTTTCTGTGCAGAGTCTCAAAACAGGCGTTTTCAGCCCAGTACCGGCATATGGAAGAAACAACAGTAAGCACTGGGAAATATCTGCTTCTAAATCCAAAACGCAGCTACCTAACAGAACGGTTGTCAATGTGTGCACTCAACTTCCAGAGTTAAACCCGTGTGTGGATTCAGCAGTCTGCAGACCCTTTCTGTGCAGAGTCTCAAAACAGGCGTTTTCAGCCCAATACCGGCATATGGAAGAAACAGCAGTAAGCACAGGGAAATATCTGCTTCTAAATCCAAAACGCAGCTACCTAACAGAACGGTTGTCAATGTGTGCACTCAACTTCCAGAGTTAAACGCGTGTGTGGGTTCAGCAGTCTGCAGACCCTTTCTGTGCAGAGTCTCAAAACAGGCGTTTTCAGCCCAATACCGGCATATGGAAGAAACAGCAGTAAGCACAGGGAATTATCTGCTTCTAAATCCAAAACGCAGCTACCTAACAGAACGGTTGTCAATGTGTGCCCTCAACTTTCAGAGATAAACCCGTTTGTGGATTCAGCAGTCTGCAGACCCTTTCTGTGCAGAGTCTCAAAACAGGCGTTTTCAGCCCAATACCGGCATATGGAAGAAACAACAGTAAGCACTGGGAAATATCTGCTTCTAAATCCAAAACGCAGCTACCTAACAGAACGGTTGTCAATGTGTGCACTCAACTTCCGGAGTTAAACCCCTGTGTGGATTCAGCAGTCTGCAGACCCTTTCTGTGCAGAGTCTCAAAACAGGCGTTTTCAGCCCAATACCGTCATATGGAAGAAACAGCAGTAAGCACAGGGAAATATCTGCTTCTAAATCCAAAACGCAGCTACCTAACAGAACGGTTGTCAATGTGTGCACTCACCTTCCAGAGTTGAACCCGTGTGTGGATTCAGCAATCTGCAAACCCTTTCTGTGCAGAGTCTCAAAACAGGCGTTTTCAGCCCAATACCGGCATATGGAAGATACAGCAGTATGCACAGGTAAATATCTGCTTCTAAATCCAAAACGCAGCTACCTAACAGAACGGTTGTCAATGTGTGCACTCAACTTCCACAGTTAAACCCGTGTGTGGATTCAGCAGTCTGCAGACCCTTTCTGTGCAGAGTCTCAAAACAGGCGTTTTCAGCCCAATACCGGCATATGGAAGAAACAGCAGTAAGCACAGGGAAATATCTGCTTCTAAATCCAAAACGCAGCTACCTAACAGAACGGTTGTCAATGTGTGCACTCAACTTCCAGAGTTAAACCCGTGTGTGGATTCAGCAGTCTGCAGACCCTTTCTGTGCAGAGTCTCAAAACAGGCGTTTTCAGCCCAATACCGGCCTATGGAAGAAACAGCAGTAAGCACTGGGAAATATCTGCTTCTAAATCCAAAACGCAGCTACCTAACAGAACGGTTGTCAATGTGTGCACTCAACTTCCAGAGTTAAACCTGTGTGTGGATTCAGCAGTCTGCAGACCCTTTCTGTGCAGAGTCTCAAAACAGGCGTTTTCAGCCCAATACCGGCATATGGAAGAAACAGCAGTATGCACAGGGAAATATCTGCTTCTAAATCCAAAACGCAGCTACCTAACAGAACGGTTGTCAATGTGTGCACTCAACTTCCAGAGTTAAACCCGTGTGTGGATTCAGCAGTCTGCAGACCCTTTCTGTGCAGAGTCTCAAAACAGGCGTTTTCAGCCCAATACCGGCATATGGAAGAAACAGCAGTAAGCACAGGGAAATATCTGCTTCTAAATCCAAAGCGCAGCTACCTAACAGAACGGTTGTCAATGTGTGCACTCTACTTCCAGAGTTAAACCCGTGTGTGGATTCAGCAGTCTGCAGACCCTTTCTGTGCAGAGTCTCAAAACAGGCGTTTTCAGCCCAATACCGGCATATGGAAGAAACAGCAGTAAGCACTGGGAAATATCTGATTCTAAATCCAAAACGCAGCTACCTAACACAACGGTTGTCAATGTGTGCACTCAACTTCCAGAGTTAAACCCGTGTGTGGATTCAGCAGTCTGCAGACCCTTTCTGTGCAGAGTCTCAAAACAGGCGTTTTCAGACCAATACCGGCATATGGAAGAAACAGCAGTAAGCACTGGGAAATATCTGCCTCTAAATCCAAAACGCAGCTACCTAACAGAACGGTTGTCAATGTGTGCACTCAACTTCCAGAGTTAAACGCGTGTGTGGATTCAGCAGTCTGCAGACCGTTTCTGTGCAGAGTCTCAAAACAGGCGTTTTCAGCCCAATACCGGCATATGGAAGAAACAGCAGTAAGCACAGGGAAATATCTGCTTCTAAATCCAAAACGCAGCTACCTAACAGAACGGTTTTCAATGTGTGCACTCAACTTCCAGAGTTAAACCCGTGTGTAGGTTCAGCAGTCTGCAGACCCTTTCTGTGCAGAGTCTCAAAACAGGCGTTTTCAGCCCAATACCGGCATATGGAAGAAACAGCAGTAAGCACAGGGAATTATCTGCTTTTAATCCAAAAGGCAGCTACCTAACAGAACGGTTGTCAATGTGTGCCCTCAACTTTCAGAGATAAACCCGTTTGTGGATTCAGCAGTCTGCAGACCCTTTCTGTGCAGAGCCTCAAAACAGGCGTTTTCAGCCCAGTACCGGCATATGGAAGAAACAACAGTAAGCCCTGGGAAATATCTGCTTCTAAATCCAAAACGCAGCTACCTAACAGAACGGTTGTCAATGTGTGCACTCAACTTCCAGAGTTAAACCCGTGTGTGGATTCAGCAGTCTGCAGACCCTTTCTGTGCAGAGTCTCAAAAAAGGCGTTTTCAGCCCAATACCGGCATATGGAAGAAACAGCAGTAAGCACAGGGAAATATCCACTCCTAAATCCAAAACGAAGCTACCTAACAGAACGGTTGTCAATGTGTGCACTCAACTTCCAGAGTTAAACCCGTGTGTGGATTCAGCAGTCTGCAGACCCTTTCTGTGCAGAGTCTCAAAACAGGCGTTTTCAGCCCAATACCGGCATATGGAAGAAACAGCAGTAAGCACTGGGAAATATCTGCCTCTAAATCCAAAACGCAGCTACCTAACAGAACGGTTGTCAATGTGTGCACTCAACTTCCAGAGTTAAACGCGTGTGTGGATTCAGCAGTCTGCAGACCCTTTCTGTGCAGAGTCTCAAAACAGGCGTTTTCAGCCCAATACCGGCATATGGAAGAAACAGCAGAAAGCACAGGGAAATATCTGCTTCTAAATCCAAAACGCAGCTACCTAACAGAACGGTTGTCAATGTGTGCACTCAACTTCCAGAGTTAAACCCGTGTGTGGGTTCAGCAGTCTGCAGACCCTTTCTGTGCAGAGTCTCAAAACAGGCGTTTTCAGCCCAATACCGGCATATGGAAGAAACAGCAGTAAGCACAGGGAATTATCTGCTTCTAAATCCAAAACGCAGCTACCTAACAGAACGGTTGTCAATGTGTGCCCTCAACTTTCAGAGATAAACCCGTTTGTGGATTCAGCAGTCTGCAGACCCTTTCTGTGCAGAGCCTCAAAACAGGCGTTTTCAGCCCAGTACCGGCATATGGAAGAAACAACAGTAAGCACTGGGAAATATCTGCTTCTAAATCCAAAACGCAGCTACCTAACAGAACGGTTGTCAATGTGTGCACTCAACTTCCAGAGTTAAACCTGTGTGTGGATTCAGCAGTCTGCAGACCCTTTCTGTGCAGAGTCTCAAAACAGGCGTTTTCAGCCCAATACCGGCATATGGAAGAAACAGCAGTAAGCACAGGGAAATATCTGCTTCTAAATCCAAAACGCAGCTACCTAACAGAACGGTTGTCAATGTGTGCACTCAACTTCCAGAGTTAAACCCGTGTGTAGGTTCAGCAGTCTGCAGACCCTTTCTGTGCAGAGTCTCAAAACAGGCGTTTTCAGCCCAATACCGGCATATGGAAGAAACAGCAGTAAGCACAGGGAATTATCTGCTTTTAATCCAAAAGGCAGCTACCTAACAGAACGGTTGTCAATGTGTGCCCTCAACTTTCAGAGATAAACCCGTTTGTGGATTCAGCAGTCTGCAGACCCTTTCTGTGCAGAGCCTCAAAACAGGCGTTTTCAGCCCAGTACCGGCATATGGAAGAAACAACAGTAAGCCCTGGGAAATATCTGCTTCTAAATCCAAAACGCAGCTACCTAACAGAACGGTTGTCAATGTGTGCACTCAACTTCCAGAGTTAAACCCGTGTGTGGATTCAGCAGTCTGCAGACCCTTTCTGTGCAGAGTCTCAAAAAAGGCGTTTTCAGCCCAATACCGGCATATGGAAGAAACAGCAGTAAGCACAGGGAAATATCCACTCCTAAATCCAAAACGAAGCTACCTAACAGAACGGTTGTCAATGTGTGCACTCAACTTCCAGAGTTAAACCCGTGTGTGGATTCAGCAGTCTGCAGACCCTTTCTGTGCAGAGCCTCAAAACAGGCGTTTTCAGCCCAGTACCGGCATATGGAAGAAACAGCAGTAAGCACTGGGAAATATCTGCTTCTAAATCCAAAACGCAGCTACCTAACAGAACGGTTGTCAATGTGTGCACTCAACTTCCAGACTTAAACCCGTGTGTGGATTCAGCAGTCTGCAGACCCTTTCTGTGCAGAGTCTCAAAACAGGCGTTTTCAGCCCAATACCGGCATATGGAAGAAACAGCAGTAAGCACTGGGAAATATCTGCTTCTAAATCCAAAACGCAGCTACCTAACAGAACGGTTGTCAATGTGTGCACTCAACTTCCAGAGTTAAACCCGTGTGTGGATTCAGCAGTCTGCAGACCCTTTCTGTGCAGAGTCTCAAAACAGGCGTTTTCAGCCCAATACCGGCATATGGAAGAAACAGCAGTAAGCACAGGGAAATATCTGCTTCTAAATCCAAAACGCAGCTACCTAACAGAACGGTTGTCAATGTGTGCACTCAACTTCCAGAGTTAAACGCGTGTGTGGGTTCAGCAGTCTGCAGACCCTTTCTGTGCAGAGTCTCAAAACAGGCGTTTTCAGCCCAATACCGGCATATGGAAGAAACAGCAGTAAGCACAGGGAATTATCTGCTTCTAAATCCAAAACGCAGCTACCTAACAGAACGGTTGTCAATGTGTGCCCTCAACTTTCAGAGATAAACCCGTTTGTGGATTCAGCAGTCTGCAGACCCTTTCTGTGCAGAGTCTCAAAACAGGCGTTTTCAGCCCAATACCGGCATATGGAAGAAACAACAGTAAGCACTGGGAAATATCTGCTTCTAAATCCAAAACGCAGCTACCTAACAGAACGGTTGTCAATGTGTGCACTCAACTTCCGGAGTTAAACCCCTGTGTGGATTCAGCAGTCTGCAGACCCTTTCTGTGCAGAGTCTCAAAACAGGCGTTTTCAGCCCAATACCGTCATATGGAAGAAACAGCAGTAAGCACAGGGAAATATCTGCTTCTAAATCCAAAACGCAGCTACCTAACAGAACGGTTGTCAATGTGTGCACTCACCTTCCAGAGTTGAACCCGTGTGTGGATTCAGCAATCTGCAAACCCTTTCTGTGCAGAGTCTCAAAACAGGCGTTTTCAGCCCAATACCGGCATATGGAAGATACAGCAGTATGCACAGGTAAATATCTGCTTCTAAATCCAAAACGCAGCTACCTAACAGAACGGTTGTCAATGTGTGCACTCAACTTCCACAGTTAAACCCGTGTGTGGATTCAGCAGTCTGCAGACCCTTTCTGTGCAGAGTCTCAAAACAGGCGTTTTCAGCCCAATACCGGCATATGGAAGAAACAGCAGTAAGCACAGGGAAATATCTGCTTCTAAATCCAAAACGCAGCTACCTAACAGAACGGTTGTCAATGTGTGCACTCAACTTCCAGAGTTAAACCCGTGTGTGGATTCAGCAGTCTGCAGACCCTTTCTGTGCAGAGTCTCAAAACAGGCGTTTTCAGCCCAATACCGGCCTATGGAAGAAACAGCAGTAAGCACTGGGAAATATCTGCTTCTAAATCCAAAACGCAGCTACCTAACAGAACGGTTGTCAATGTGTGCACTCAACTTCCAGAGTTAAACCTGTGTGTGGATTCAGCAGTCTGCAGACCCTTTCTGTGCAGAGTCTCAAAACAGGCGTTTTCAGCCCAATACCGGCATATGGAAGAAACAGCAGTATGCACAGGGAAATATCTGCTTCTAAATCCAAAACGCAGCTACCTAACAGAACGGTTGTCAATGTGTGCACTCAACTTCCAGAGTTAAACCCGTGTGTGGATTCAGCAGTCTGCAGACCCTTTCTGTGCAGAGTCTCAAAACAGGCGTTTTCAGCCCAATACCGGCATATGGAAGAAACAGCAGTAAGCACAGGGAAATATCTGCTTCTAAATCCAAAGCGCAGCTACCTAACAGAACGGTTGTCAATGTGTGCACTCTACTTCCAGAGTTAAACCCGTGTGTGGATTCAGCAGTCTGCAGACCCTTTCTGTGCAGAGTCTCAAAACAGGCGTTTTCAGCCCAATACCGGCATATGGAAGAAACAGCAGTAAGCACTGGGAAATATCTGATTCTAAATCCAAAACGCAGCTACCTAACACAACGGTTGTCAATGTGTGCACTCAACTTCCAGAGTTAAACCCGTGTGTGGATTCAGCAGTCTGCAGACCCTTTCTGTGCAGAGTCTCAAAACAGGCGTTTTCAGACCAATACCGGCATATGGAAGAAACAGCAGTAAGCACTGGGAAATATCTGCCTCTAAATCCAAAACGCAGCTACCTAACAGAACGGTTGTCAATGTGTGCACTCAACTTCCAGAGTTAAACGCGTGTGTGGATTCAGCAGTCTGCAGACCCTTTCTGTGCAGAGTCTCAAAACAGGCGTTTTCAGCCCAATACCGGCATATGGAAGAAACAGCAGTAAGCACAGGGAAATATCTGCTTCTAAATCCAAAACGCAGCTACCTAACAGAACGGTTTTCAATGTGTGCACTCAACTTCCAGAGTTAAACCCGTGTGTAGGTTCAGCAGTCTGCAGACCCTTTCTGTGCAGAGTCTCAAAACAGGCGTTTTCAGCCCAATACCGGCATATGGAAGAAACAGCAGTAAGCACAGGGAATTATCTGCTTTTAATCCAAAAGGCAGCTACCTAACAGAACGGTTGTCAATGTGTGCCCTCAACTTTCAGAGATAAACCCGTTTGTGGATTCAGCAGTCTGCAGACCCTTTCTGTGCAGAGCCTCAAAACAGGCGTTTTCAGCCCAGTACCGGCATATGGAAGAAACAACAGTAAGCCCTGGGAAATATCTGCTTCTAAATCCAAAACGCAGCTACCTAACAGAACGGTTGTCAATGTGTGCACTCAACTTCCAGAGTTAAACCCGTGTGTGGATTCAGCAGTCTGCAGACCCTTTCTGTGCAGAGTCTCAAAAAAGGCGTTTTCAGCCCAATACCGGCATATGGAAGAAACAGCAGTAAGCACAGGGAAATATCCACTCCTAAATCCAAAACGAAGCTACCTAACAGAACGGTTGTCAATGTGTGCACTCAACTTCCAGAGTTAAACCCGTGTGTGGATTCAGCAGTCTGCAGACCCTTTCTGTGCAGAGTCTCAAAACAGGCGTTTTCAGCCCAATACCGGCATATGGAAGAAACAGCAGTAAGCACTGGGAAATATCTGCCTCTAAATCCAAAACGCAGCTACCTAACAGAACGGTTGTCAATGTGTGCACTCAACTTCCAGAGTTAAACGCGTGTGTGGATTCAGCAGTCTGCAGACCCTTTCTGTGCAGAGTCTCAAAACAGGCGTTTTCAGCCCAATACCGGCATATGGAAGAAACAGCAGAAAGCACAGGGAAATATCTGCTTCTAAATCCAAAACGCAGCTACCTAACAGAACGGTTGTCAATGTGTGCACTCAACTTCCAGAGTTAAACCCGTGTGTGGGTTCAGCAGTCTGCAGACCCTTTCTGTGCAGAGTCTCAAAAAAGGCGTTTTCAGCCCAATACCGGCATATGGAAGAAACAGCAGTAAGCACAGGGAAATATCCACTCCTAAATCCAAAACGAAGCTACCTAACAGAACGGTTGTCAATGTGTGCACTCAACTTCCAGAGTTAAACCCGTGTGTGGATTCAGCAGTCTGCAGACCCTTTCTGTGGCAGAGTCTCAAAACAGGCGTTTTCAGCCCAATACCGGCATATGGAAGAAACAGCAGTAAGCACTGGGAAATATCTGCCTCTAAATCCAAAACGCAGCTACCTAACAGAACGGTTGTCAATGTGTGCACTCAACTTCCAGAGTTAAACGCGTGTGTGGATTCAGCAGTCTGCAGACCCTTTCTGTGCAGAGTCTCAAAACAGGCGTTTTCAGCCCAATACCGGCATATGGAAGAAACAGCAGAAAGCACAGGGAAATATCTGCTTCTAAATCCAAAACGCAGCTACCTAACAGAACGGTTGTCAATGTGTGCACTCAACTTCCAGAGTTAAACCCGTGTGTGGGTTCAGCAGTCTGCAGACCCTTTCTGTGCAGAGTCTCAAAACAGGCGTTTTCAGCCCAATACCGGCATATGGAAGAAACAGCAGTAAGCACAGGGAATTATCTGCTTCTAAATCCAAAACGCAGCTACCTAACAGAACGGTTGTCAATGTGTGCCCTCAACTTTCAGAGATAAACCCGTTTGTGGATTCAGCAGTCTGCAGACCCTTTCTGTGCAGAGCCTCAAAACAGGCGTTTTCAGCCCAGTACCGGCATATGGAAGAAACAACAGTAAGCACTGGGAAATATCTGCTTCTAAATCCAAAACGCAGCTACCTAACAGAACGGTTGTCATTGTGTGCACTCAACTTCCAGAGTTAAAACCCGTGTGTGGATTCAGGAGTCTGCAGACCCTTTCTGTGGCAGAGTCTCAAAAAAGGCGTTTTCAGCCCCAATACCGGCATATGGAAGAAACAGCAGTAAGCACAGGGAAATATCCACTCCTAAATCCAAAACGCAGCTACCTAACAGAACGGTTGTCAATGTGTGCACTCAACTTCCAGAGTTAAACCCGTGTGTGGATTCAGCAGTCTGCAGAGTGCAGAGTCTAAAAACAGGCGTTTTTCAGCCCAATACCGGCATATGGAAGAAACAGCAGTAAGCACTGGGAAATATCTGCTTCTAAATCCAAAAACGCAGCTACCTAACAGAACGGTTGTCAATGTGTGCCCTCAACTTTCAGAGATAAACCCGTTTGTGGATTCAGCAGTCTGCAGACCCCTTTCTGTGCAGAGTCTCAAGACAGGCGTTTTCAGCCCAGTACCGGCATATGGAAGAAACAACAGTAAGCACTGGGAAATATCTGCTTCTAAATCCAAAACGCAGCTACCTAACAGAACGGTTGTCAATGTGTGCACTCAACTTCCGGAGTTAAACCCGTGTGTGGATTCAGCAGTCTGCAGACCCTTTCTGTGCAGGAGTCTCAAAACAGGCGTTTTCAGCCCAATACCGGCATATGGAAGAAAACAGCAGTAAGCACAGGGAAATATCTGCTTCTAAATCCAAAACACAGCTACCTAACAGAACGGTTGTCAATGTGTGCACTCACCTTCCAGAGTTAAAACCCGTGTGTGGATTCAGCAGTCTGCAGACCCTTTCTGTGCAGAGTCTCAAAACAGGCGTTTTCAGCCCAATACCGGCATATGGAAGAAACAGCAGTATGCACAGGGAAATATCTGCTTCTAAATCCAAAACTCAGCTACCTAACAGAACGGTTGTCAATGTGTGCACTCAACTTCCAGAGTTAAACCCGTGTGTGGATTCAGCAGTCTGCAGACCCTTTCTGTGCAGAGTCTCAAAAACAGGCGTTTTCAGCCCAGTACCGGCATATGGAAGAAACAACAGTAAGCACTGGGAAATATCTGCTTCTAAATCCAAAACGCAGCTACCTAACAGAACGGTTGTCAATGTGTGCACTCACATTCCCAGAGTTAAACCCGTGTGTGGATTCAGCAGTCTGCAGACCCTTTCTGTGCAGAGTCTCAAAACAGGCGTTTTCAGCCCAATACCGGCATATGGAAGAAACAGCAGTAAGCACAGGGAAATATCTGCTTCTAAATCCAAAACGCAGCTACCTAACAGAACGGTTTGTCAATGTGTGCACTCACCTTCCAGAGTTAAACCCGTGTGTGGATTGAGCAGTCTGCAAACCCTTTCTGTGCAGAGTCTCAAAACAGGCGTTTTCAGCCCAATACCGGCATATGGAAGAAACAGCAGTATGCACAGGGAAATATCTGCTTCTAAATCCAAAACGCAGCTACCTAACAGAACGGTTGTCAATGTGTGCACTCAACTTCCAGAGTTAAACCCGTGTGTGGATTCAGCAGTCTGCAGACCCTTTCTGTGCAGAGTCTCAAAACAGGCGTTTTCAGCCCAATACCGTCATATGGAAGAAACAGCAGTAAGCACAGGGAATTATCTGCTTCTAAATCCAAAACGCAGCTACCTAACAGAACGGTTGTCAATGTGTGCCCTCAACTTTCAGAGATAAACCCGTTTGTGGATTCAGCAGTCTGCAGACCCTTTCTGTGCAGAGTCTCAAAACAGGCGTTTTCAGCCCAATACCGGCATATGGAAGAAACAACAGTAAGCACTGGGAAATATCTGCTTCTAAATCCAAAACGCAGCTACCTAACAGAACGGTTGTCAATGTGTGCACTCAACTTCCAGAGTTAAACCCCTGTGTGGATTCAGCAGTCTGCAGACCCTTTCTGTGCAGAGTCTCAAAACAGGCGTTTTCAGACCAATACCGGCATATGGAAGAAACAGCAGTAAGCACTGGGAAATATCTGCCTCTAAATCCAAAACGCAGCTACCTAACAGAACGGTTGTCAATGTGTGCACTCAACTTCCAGAGTTAAACGCGTGTGTGGATTCAGCAGTCTGCAGACCCTTTCTGTGCAGAGTCTCAAAACAGGCGTTTTCAGCCCAATACCGGCATATGGAAGAAACAGCAGTAAGCACAGGGAAATATCTGCTTCTAAATCCAAAACGCAGCTACCTAACAGAACGGTTTTCAATGTGTGCACTCAACTTCCAGAGTTAAACCCGTGTGTAGGTTCAGCAGTCTGCAGACCCTTTCTGTGCAGAGTCTCAAAACAGGCGTTTTCAGCCCAATACCGGCATATGGAAGAAACAGCAGTAAGCACAGGGAATTATCTGCTTTTAATCCAAAAGGCAGCTACCTAACAGAACGGTTGTCAATGTGTGCCCTCAACTTTCAGAGATAAACCCGTTTGTGGATTCAGCAGTCTGCAGACCCTTTCTGTGCAGAGCCTCAAAACAGGCGTTTTCAGCCCAGTACCGGCATATGGAAGAAACAACAGTAAGCCCTGGGAAATATCTGCTTCTAAATCCAAAACGCAGCTACCTAACAGAACGGTTGTCAATGTGTGCACTCAACTTCCAGAGTTAAACCCGTGTGTGGATTCAGCAGTCTGCAGACCCTTTCTGTGCAGAGTCTCAAAAAAGGCGTTTTCAGCCCAATACCGGCATATGGAAGAAACAGCAGTAAGCACAGGGAAATATCCACTCCTAAATCCAAAACGAAGCTACCTAACAGAACGGTTGTCAATGTGTGCACTCAACTTCCAGAGTTAAACCCGTGTGTGGATTCAGCAGTCTGCAGACCCTTTCTGTGCAGAGTCTCAAAACAGGCGTTTTCAGCCCAATACCGGCATATGGAAGAAACAGCAGTAAGCACTGGGAAATATCTGCCTCTAAATCCAAAACGCAGCTACCTAACAGAACGGTTGTCAATGTGTGCACTCAACTTCCAGAGTTAAACGCGTGTGTGGATTCAGCAGTCTGCAGACCCTTTCTGTGCAGAGTCTCAAAACAGGCGTTTTCAGCCCAATACCGGCATATGGAAGAAACAGCAGAAAGCACAGGGAAATATCTGCTTCTAAATCCAAAACGCAGCTACCTAACAGAACGGTTGTCATTGTGTGCACTCAACTTCCAGAGTTAAACCCGTGTGTGGGTTCAGCAGTCTGCAGACCCTTTCTGTGCAGAGTCTCAAAAAAGGCGTTTTCAGCCCAATACCGGCATATGGAAGAAACAGCAGTAAGCACAGGGAAATATCCACTCCTAAATCCAAAACGAAGCTACCTAACAGAACGGTTGTCAATGTGTGCACTCAACTTCCAGAGTTAAACCCGTGTGTGGATTCAGCAGTCTGCAGACCCTTTCTGTGCAGAGTCTCAAAACAGGCGTTTTCAGCCCAATACCGGCATATGGAAGAAACAGCAGTAAGCACTGGGAAATATCTGCCTCTAAATCCAAAACGCAGCTACCTAACAGAACGGTTGTCAATGTGTGCACTCAACTTCCAGAGTTAAACGCGTGTGTGGATTCAGCAGTCTGCAGACCCTTTCTGTGCAGAGTCTCAAAACAGGCGTTTTCAGCCCAATACCGGCATATGGAAGAAACAGCAGAAAGCACAGGGAAATATCTGCTTCTAAATCCAAAACGCAGCTACCTAACAGAACGGTTGTCAATGTGTGCACTCAACTTCCAGAGTTAAACCCGTGTGTGGGTTCAGCAGTCTGCAGACCCTTTCTGTGCAGAGTCTCAAAACAGGCGTTTTCAGCCCAATACCGGCATATGGAAGAAACAGCAGTAAGCACAGGGAATTATCTGCTTCTAAATCCAAAACGCAGCTACCTAACAGAACGGTTGTCAATGTGTGCCCTCAACTTTCAGAGATAAACCCGTTTGTGGATTCAGCAGTCTGCAGACCCTTTCTGTGCAGAGCCTCAAAATAGGCGTTTTCAGCCCAGTACCGGCATATGGAAGAAACAACAGTAAGCACTGGGAAATATCTGCTTCTAAATCCAAAACGCAGCTACCTAACAGAACGGTTGTCAATGTGTGCACTCAACTTCCAGAGTTAAACCCGTGTGTGGATTCAGGAGTCTGCAGACCCTTTCTGTGCAGAGTCTCAAAAAAGGCGTTTTCAGCCCAATACCGGCATATGGAAGAAACAGCAGTAAGCACAGGGAAATATCCACTCCTAAATCCAAAACGCAGCTACCTAACAGAACGGTTGTCAATGTGTGCACTCAACTTCCAGAGGTAAACCCGTGTGTGGATTCAGCAGTCTGCAGACCCTTTCTGTGCAGAGTCTAAAAACAGGCGTTTTCAGCCCAATACCGGCATATGGAAGAAACAGCAGTAAGCACTGGGAAATATCTGCTTCTAAATCCAAAACGCAGCTACCTAACAGAACGGTTGTCAATGTGTGCCCTCAACTTTCAGAGATAAACCCGTTTGTGGATTCAGCAGTCTGCAGACCCTTTCTGTGCAGAGTCTCAAGACAGGCGTTTTCAGCCCAGTACCGGCATATGGAAGAAACAACAGTAAGCACTGGGAAATATCTGCTTCTAAATCCAAAACGCAGCTACCTAACAGAACGGTTGTCAATGTGTGCACTCAACTTCCGGAGTTAAACCCGTGTGTGGATTCAGCAGTCTGCAGACCCTTTCTGTGCAGAGTCTCAAAACAGGCGTTTTCAGCCCAATACCGGCATATGGAAGAAACAGCAGTAAGCACAGGGAAATATCTGCTTCTAAATCCAAAACACAGCTACCTAACAGAACGGTTGTCAATGTGTGCACTCACCTTCCAGAGTTAAACCCGTGTGTGGATTCAGCAGTCTGCAGACCCTTTCTGTGCAGAGTCTCAAAACAGGCGTTTTCAGCCCAATACCGGCATATGGAAGAAACAGCAGTATGCACAGGGAAATATCTGCTTCTAAATCCAAAACTCAGCTACCTAACAGAACGGTTGTCAATGTGTGCACTCAACTTCCAGAGTTAAACCCGTGTGTGGATTCAGCAGTCTGCAGACCCTTTCTGTGCAGAGTCTCAAAACAGGCGTTTTCAGCCCAGTACCGGCATATGGAAGAA
The DNA here is from genome assembly GCF_030222135.1 of Aotus nancymaae. Lineage (NCBI taxonomy): Eukaryota > Metazoa > Chordata > Mammalia > Primates > Aotidae > Aotus > Aotus nancymaae. Next base: position 75,541 of record NW_026989224.1, read on the forward strand.
ACAACAGTAAGCACTGGGAAATATCTGCTTCTAAATCCAAAACGCAGCTACCTAACAGAACGGTTGTCAATGTGTGCACTCACATTCCAGAGTTAAACCCGTGTGTGGATTCAGCAGTCTGCAGACCCTTTCTGTGCAGAGTCTCAAAACAGGCGTTTTCAGCCCAATACCGGCATATGGAAGAAACAGCAGTAAGCACAGGGAAATATCTGCTTCTAAATCCAAAACGCAGCTACCTAACAGAACGGTTGTCAATGTGTGCACTCACCTTCCAGAGTTAAACCCGTGTGTGGATTGAGCAGTCTGCAAACCCTTTCTGTGCAGAGTCTCAAAACAGGCGTTTTCAGCCCAATACCGGCATATGGAAGAAACAGCAGTATGCACAGGGAAATATCTGCTTCTAAATCCAAAACGCAGCTACCTAACAGAACGGTTGTCAATGTGTGCACTCAACTTCCAGAGTTAAACCCGTGTGTGGATTCAGCAGTCTGCAGACCCTTTCTGTGCAGAGTCTCAAAACAGGCGTTTTCAGCCCAATACCGTCATATGGAAGAAACAGCAGTAAGCACAGGGAATTATCTGCTTCTAAATCCAAAACGCAGCTACCTAACAGAACGGTTGTCAATGTGTGCCCTCAACTTTCAGAGATAAACCCGTTTGTGGATTCAGCAGTCTGCAGACCCTTTCTGTGCAGAGTCTCAAAACAGGCGTTTTCAGCCCAATACCGGCATATGGAAGAAACAACAGTAAGCACTGGGAAATATCTGCTTCTAAATCCAAAACGCAGCTACCTAACAGAACGGTTGTCAATGTGTGCACTCAACTTCCAGAGTTAAACCCCTGTGTGGATTCAGCAGTCTGCAGACCCTTTCTGTGCAGAGTCTCAAAACAGGCGTTTTCAGCCCAATACCGTCATATGGAAGAAACAGCAGTAAGCACAGGGAAATATCTGCTTCTAAATCCAAAACGCAGCTACCTAACAGAACGGTTGTCAATGTGTGCACTCACCTTCCAGAGTTAAACCCGTGTGTGGATTCAGCAGTCTGCAAACCCTTTCTGTGCAGAGTCTCAAAACAGGCGTTTTCAGCCCAATACCGGCATATGGAAGATACAGCAGTATGCACAGGTAAATATCTGCTTCTAAATCCAAAACGCAGCTACCTAACAGAACGGTTGTCAATGTGTGCACTCAACTTCCAGAGTTAAACCCGTGTGTGGATTCAGCAGTCTGCAGACCCTTTCTGTGCAGAGTCTCAAAACAGGCGTTTTCAGCCCAATACCGGCATATGGAAGAAACAGCAGTAAGCACAGGGAAATATCTGCTTCTAAATCCAAAACGCAGCTACCTAACAGAACGGTTGTCAATGTGTGCACTCAACTTCCAGAGTTAAACCCGTGTGTGGATTCAGCAGTCTGCAGACCCTTTCTGTGCAGAGTCTCAAAACAGGCGTTTTCAGCCCAATACCGGCATATGGAAGAAACAGCAGTAAGCACTGGGAAATATCTGCTTCTAAATCCAAAACGCAGCTACCTAACAGAACGGTTGTCAATGTGTGCACTCAACTTCCAGAGTTAAACCTGTGTGTGGATTCAGCAGTCTGCAGACCCTTTCTGTGCAGAGTCTCAAAACAGGCGTTTTCAGCCCAATACCGGCATATGGAAGAAACAGCAGTATGCACAGGGAAATATCTGCTTCTAAATCCAAAACGCAGCTACCTAACAGAACGGTTGTCAATGTGTGCACTCAACTTCCAGAGTTAAACCCGTGTGTGGATTCAGCAGTCTGCAGACCCTTTCTGTGCAGAGTCTCAAAACAGGCGTTTTCAGCCCAATACCGGCATATGGAAGAAACAGCAGTAAGCACAGGGAAATATCTGCTTCTAAATCCAAAGCGCAGCTACCTAACAGAACGGTTATCAATGTGTGCACTCTACTTCCAGAGTTAAACCCGTGTGTGGATTCAGCAGTCTGCAGACCCTTTCTGTGCAGAGTCTCAAAACAGGCGTTTTCAGCCCAATACCGGCATATGGAAGAAACAGCAGTAAGCACTGGGAAATATCTGCTTCTAAATCCAAAACGCAGCTACCTAACACAACGGTTGTCAATGTGTGCACTCAACTTCCAGAGTTAAACCCGTGTGTGGATTCAGCAGTCTGCAGACCCTTTCTGTGCAGAGTCTCAAAACAGGCGTTTTCAGCCCAATACCGGCATAAGGAAGAAACAGCAGTAAGCACTGGGAAATATCTGCCTCTAAATCCAAAACGCAGCTACCTAACAGAACGGTTGTCAATGTGTGCACTCAACTTCCAGAGTTAAACGCGTGTGTGGATTCAGCAGTCTGCAGACCCTTTCTGTGCAGAGTCTCAAAACAGGCGTTTTCAGCCCAATACCGGCATATGGAAGAAACAGCAGTAAGCACAGGGAAATATCTGCTTCTAAATCCAAAACGCAGCTACCTAACAGAACGGTTGTCAATGTGTGCACTCAACTTCCAGAGTTAAACCCGTGTGTGGATTCAGCAGTCTGCAGACCCTTTCTGTGCAGAGTCTCAAACAGGCGTTTTCAGCCCAGTACCGGCATATGGAAGAAACAACAGTAAGCACTGGGAAATATCTGCTTCTAAATCCAAAACGCAGCTACCTAACAGAACGGTTGTCAATGTGTGCACTCACATTCCAGAGTTAAACCCGTGTGTGGATTCAGCAGTCTGCAGACCCTTTCTGTGCAGAGTCTCAAAACAGGCGTTTTCAGCCCAATACCGGCATATGGAAGAAACAGCAGTAAGCACAGGGAAATATCTGCTTCTAAATCCAAAACGCAGCTACCTAACAGAACGGTTGTCAATGTGTGCACTCACCTTCCAGAGTTAAACCCGTGTGTGGATTCAGCAGTCTGCAAACCCTTTCTGTGCAGAGTCTCAAAACAGGCGTTTTCAGCCCAATACCGGCATATGGAAGAAACAGCAGTATGCACAGGGAAATATCTGCTTCTAAATCCAAAACGCAGCTACCTAACAGAACGGTTGTCAATGTGTGCACTCAACTTCCAGAGTTAAACCCGTGTGTGGATTCAGCAGTCTGCAGACCCTTTCTGTGCAGAGTCTCAAAACAGGCGTTTTCAGCCCAATACCGGCATATGGAAGAAACAGCAGTAAGCACTGGGAAATATCTGCTTCTAAATCCAAAACGCAGCTACCTAACAGAACGGTTGTCAATGTGTGCCCTCAACTTTCAGAGATAAACCCGTGTGTGGATTCAGCAGTCTGCAGACCCTTTCTGTGCAGAGTCTCAAAACAGGCGTTTTCAGCCCAGTACCGGCATATGGAAGAAACAACAGTAAGCACTGGGAAATATCTGCTTCTAAATCCAAAACGCAGCTACCTAACAGAACGGTTGTCAATGTGTGCACTCAACTTCCAGAGTTAAACGCGTGTGTGGATTCAGCAGTCTGCAGACCCTTTCTGTGCAGAGTCTCAAAACAGGCGTTTTCAGCCCAATACCGGCATATGGAAGAAACAGCAGTAAGCACAGGGAAATATCTGCTTCTAAATCCAAAACGCAGCTACCTAACAGAACGGTTGTCAATGTGTGCACTCAACTTCCAGAGTTAAACGCGTGTGTGGGTTCAGCAGTCTGCAGACCCTTTCTGTGCAGAGTCTTAAAACAGGAGTTTTCATCCCAATACCGGCATATGGAAGAAACAGCAGTAAGCACAGGGAATTATCTGCTTCTAAATCCAAAACGCAGCTACCTAACAGAACGGTTGTCAATGTGTGCCCTCAACTTTCAGAGATAAACCCGTTTGTGGATTCAGCAGTCTGCAGACCCTTTCTGTGCAGAGTCTCAAAACAGGCGTTTTCAGCCCAATACCGGCATATGGAAGAAACAACAGTAAGCACTGGGAAATATCTGCTTCTAAATCCAAAACGCAGCTACCTAACAGAACGGTTGTCAATGTGTGCACTCAACTTCCAGAGTTAAACCCCTGTGTGGATTCAGCAGTCTGCAGACCCTTTCTGTGCAGAGTCTCAAAACAGGCGTTTTCAGCCCAATACCGTCATATGGAAGAAACAGCAGTAAGCACAGGGAAATATCTGCTTCTAAATCCAAAACGCAGCTACCTAACAGAACGGTTGTCAATGTGTGCACTCACCTTCCAGAGTTAAACCCGTGTGTGGATTCAGCAGTCTGCAAACCCTTTCTGTGCAGAGTCTCAAAACAGGCGTTTTCAGCCCAATACCGGCATATGGAAGATACAGCAGTATGCACAGGTAAATATCTGCTTCTAAATCCAAAACGCAGCTACCTAACAGAACGGTTGTCAATGTGTGCACTCAACTTCCAGAGTTAAACCCGTGTGTGGATTCAGCAGTCTGCATACCCTTTCTGTGCAGAGTCTCAAAACAGGCGTTTTCAGCCCAAAACCGGCATATGGAAGAAACAGCAGTAAGCACAGGGAAATATCTGCTTCTAAATCCAAAACGCAGCTACCTAACAGAACGGTTGTCAATGTGTGCACTCAACTTCCAGAGTTAAACCCGTGTGTGGATTCAGCAGTCTGCAGACCCTTTCTGTGCAGAGTCTCAAAACAGGCGTTTTCAGCCCAATACCGGCATATGGAAGAAACAGCAGTAAGCACTGGGAAATATCTGCTTCTAAATCCAAAACGCAGCTACCTAACAGAACGGTTGTCAATGTGTGCACTCAACTTCCAGAGTTAAACCTGTGTGTGGATTCAGCAGTCTGCAGACCCTTTCTGTGCAGAGTCTCAAAACAGGCGTTTTCAGCCCAATACCGGCATATGGAAGAAACAGCAGTATGCACAGGGAAATATCTGCTTCTAAATCCAAAACGCAGCTACCTAACAGAACGGTTGTCAATGTGTGCACTCAACTTCCAGAGTTAAACCCGTGTGTGGATTCAGCAGTCTGCAGACCCTTTCTGTGCAGAGTCTCAAAACAGGCGTTTTCAGCCCAATACCGGCATATGGAAGAAACAGCAGTAAGCACAGGGAAATATCTGCTTCTAAATCCAAAGTGCAGCTACCTAACAGAACGGTTGTCAATGTGTGCACTCTACTTCCAGAGTTAAACCCGTGTGTGGATTCAGCAGTCTGCAGACCCTTTCTGTGCAGAGTCTCAAAACAGGCGTTTTCAGCCCAATACCGGCATATGGAAGAAACAGCAGTAAGCACTGGGAAATATCTGCTTCTAAATCCAAAACGCAGCTACCTAACACAATGGTTGTCAATGTGTGCACTCAACTTCCAGAGTTAAACCCGTGTGTGGATTCAGCAGTCTGCAGACCCTTTCTGTGCAGAGTCTCAAAACAGGCGTTTTCAGACCAATACCGGCATATGGAAGAAACAGCAGTAAGCACTGGGAAATATCTGCCTCTAAATCCAAAACGCAGCTACCTAACAGAACGGTTGTCAATGTGTGCACTCAACTTCCAGAGTTAAACGCGTGTGTGGATTCAGCAGTCTGCAGACCCTTTCTGTGCAGAGTCTCAAAACAGGCGTTTTCAGCCCAATACCGGCATATGGAAGAAACAGCAGTAAGCACAGGGAAATATCTGCTTCTAAATCCAAAACGCAGCTACCTAACAGAACGGTTGTCAATGTGTGCACTCAACTTCCAGAGTTAAACCCGTGTGTAGGTTCAGCAGTCTGCAGACCCTTTCTGTGCAGAGTCTCAAAACAGGCGTTTTCAGCCCAATACCGGCATATGGAAGAAACAGCAGTAAGCACAGGGAATTATCTGCTTTTAATCCAAAAGGCAGCTACCTAACAGAACGGTTGTCAATGTGTGCCCTCAACTTTCAGAGATAAACCCGTTTGTGGATTCAGCAGTCTGCAGACCCTTTCTGTGCAGAGCCTCAAAACAGGCGTTTTCAGCCCAGTACCGGCATATGGAAGAAACAACAGTAAGCCCTGGGAAATATCTGCTTCTAATTCCAAAACGCAGCTACCTAACAGAACGGTTGTCAAAGTGTGCACTCAACTTCCAGAGTTAAACCCGTGTGTGGATTCAGCAGTCTGCAGACCCTTTCTGTGCAGAGTCTCAAAAAAGGCGTTTTCAGCCCAATACCGGCATATGGAAGAAACAGCAGTAAGCACAGGGAAATATCCACTCCTAAATCCAAAACGAAGCTACCTAACAGAACGGTTGTCAATGTGTGCACTCAACTTCCAGAGTTAAACCCGTGTGTGGATTCAGCAGTCTGCAGACCCTTTCTGTGCAGAGTCTCAAAACAGGCGTTTTCAGCCCAATACCGGCATATGGAAGAAACAGCAGTAAGCACTGGGAAATATCTGCCTCTAAATCCAAAACGCAGCTACCTAACAGAACGGTTGTCAATGTGTGCACTCAACTTCCAGAGTTAAACGCGTGTGTGGATTCAGCAGTCTGCAGACCCTTTCTGTGCAGAGTCTCAAAACAGGCGTTTTCAGCCCAATACCGGCATATGGAAGAAACAGCAGAAAGCACAGGGAAATATCTGCTTCTAAATCCAAAACGCAGCTACCTAACAGAACGGTTGTCAATGTGTGCACTCAACTTCCAGAGTTAAACCCGTGTGTGGGTTCAGCAGTCTGCAGACCCTTTCTGTGCAGAGTCTCAAAACAGGCGTTTTCAGCCCAATACCGGCATATGGAAGAAACAGCAGTAAGCACAGGGAATTATCTGCTTCTAAATCCAAAACGCAGCTACCTAACAGAACGGTTGTCAATGTGTGCCCTCAACTTTCAGAGATAAACCCGTTTGTGGATTCAGCAGTCTGCAGACCCTTTCTGTGCAGAGCCTCAAAACAGGCGTTTTCAGCCCAGTACCGGCATATGGAAGAAACAACAGTAAGCACTGGGAAATATCTGCTTCTAAATCCAAAACGCAGCTACCTAACAGAACGGTTGTCAATGTGTGCACTCACCTTCCAGAGTTAAACCCGTGTGTGGATTCAGCAGTCTGCAGACCCTTTCTGTGCAGAGTCTCAAAAAAGGCGTTTTCAGCCCAATACCGGCATATGGAAGAAACAGCAGTAAGCACAGGGAAATATCCACTCCTAAATCCAAAACGCAGCTACCTAACAGAACGGTTGTCAATGTGTGCACTCAACTTCCAGAGTTAAACCCGTGTGTGGATTCAGCAGTCTGCAGACCCTTTCTGTGCAGAGTCTCAAAACAGGCGTTTTCAGCCCAATACCGGCATATGGAAGAAACAGCAGTAAGCACTGGGAAATATCTGCTTCTAAATCCAAAACGCAGCTACCTAACAGAACGGTTGTCAATGTGTGCCCTCAACTTTCAGAGATAAACCCGTTTGTGGATTCAGCAGTCTGCAGACCCTTTCTGTGCAGAGTCTCAAGACAGGCGTTTTCAGCCCAGTACCGGCATATGGAAGAAACAGCAGTAAGCACTGGGAAATATCTGCTTCTAAATCCAAAACGCAGCTACCTAACAGAACGGTTGTCAATGTGTGCACTCAACTTCCAGAGTTAAACCTGTGTGTGGATTCAGCAGTCTGCAGACCCTTTCTGTGCAGAGTCTCAAAACAGGCGTTTTCAGCCCAATACCGGCATATGGAAGAAACAGCAGTATGCACAGGGAAATATCTGCTTCTAAATCCAAAACGCAGCTACCTAACAGAACGGTTGTCAATGTGTGCACTCAACTTCCAGAGTTAAACCCGTGTGTGGATTCAACAGTCTGCAGACCCTTTCTGTGCAGAGTCTCAAAACAGGCGTTTTCAGCCCAATACCGGCATATGGAAGAAACAGCAGTAAGCACAGGGAAATATCTGCTTCTAAATCCAAAGCGCAGCTACCTAACAGAACGGTTGTCAATGTGTGCACTCTACTTCCAGAGTTAAACCCGTGTGTGGATTCAGCAGTCTGCAGACCCTTTCTGTGCAGAGTCTCAAAACAGGCGTTTTCAGCCCAATACCGGCATATGGAAGAAACAGCAGTAAGCACTGGGAAATATCTGCTTCTAAATCCAAAACGCAGCTACCTAACACAATGGTTGTCAATGTGTGCACTCAACTTCCAGAGTTAAACCCGTGTGTGGATTCAGCAGTCTGCAGACCCTTTCTGTGCAGAGTCTCAAAACAGGCGTTTTCAGACCAATACCGGCATATGGAAGAAACAGCAGTAAGCACTGGGAAATATCTGCCTCTAAATCCAAAACGCAGCTACCTAACAGAACGGTTGTCAATGTGTGCACTCAACTTCCAGAGTTAAACGCGTGTGTGGATTCAGCAGTCTGCAGACCCTTTCTGTGCAGAGTCTCAAAACAGGCGTTTTCAGCCCAATACCGGCATATGGAAGAAACAGCAGTAAGCACAGGGAAATATCTGCTTCTAAATCCAAAACGCAGCTACCTAACAGAACGGTTGTCAATGTGTGCACTCAACTTCCAGAGTTAAACCCGTGTGTAGGTTCAGCAGTCTGCAGACCCTTTCTGTGCAGAGTCTCAAAACAGGCGTTTTCAGCCCAATACCGGCATATGGAAGAAACAGCAGTAAGCACAGGGAATTATCTGCTTTTAATCCAAAAGGCAGCTACCTAACAGAACGGTTGTCAATGTGTGCCCTCAACTTTCAGAGATAAACCCGTTTGTGGATTCAGCAGTCTGCAGACCCTTTCTGTGCAGAGCCTCAAAACAGGCGTTTTCAGCCCAGTACCGGCATATGGAAGAAACAACAGTAAGCCCTGGGAAATATCTGCTTCTAATTCCAAAACGCAGCTACCTAACAGAACGGTTGTCAATGTGTGCACTCAACTTCCAGAGTTAAACCCGTGTGTGGATTCAGCAGTCTGCAGACCCTTTCTGTGCAGAGTCTCAAAAAAGGCGTTTTCAGCCCAATACCGGCATATGGAAGAAACAGCAGTAAGCACAGGGAAATATCCACTCCTAAATCCAAAACGAAGCTACCTAACAGAACGGTTGTCAATGTGTGCACTCAACTTCCAGAGTTAAACCCGTGTGTGGATTCAGCAGTCTGCAGACCCTTTCTGTGCAGAGTCTCAAAACAGGCGTTTTCAGCCCAATACCGGCATATGGAAGAAACAGCAGTAAGCACTGGGAAATATCTGCCTCTAAATCCAAAACGCAGCTACCTAACAGAACGGTTGTCAATGTGTGCACTCAACTTCCAGAGTTAAACGCGTGTGTGGATTCAGCAGTCTGCAGACCCTTTCTGTGCAGAGTCTCAAAACAGGCGTTTTCAGCCCAATACCGGCATATGGAAGAAACAGCAGAAAGCACAGGGAAATATCTGCTTCTAAATCCAAAACGCAGCTACCTAACAGAACGGTTGTCAATGTGTGCACTCAACTTCCAGAGTTAAACCCGTGTGTGGGTTCAGCAGTCTGCAGACCCTTTCTGTGCAGAGTCTCAAAACAGGCGTTTTCAGCCCAATACCGGCATATGGAAGAAACAGCAGTAAGCACAGGGAATTATCTGCTTCTAAATCCAAAACGCAGCTACCTAACAGAACGGTTGTCAATGTGTGCCCTCAACTTTCAGAGATAAACCCGTTTGTGGATTCAGCAGTCTGCAGACCCTTTCTGTGCAGAGCCTCAAAACAGGCGTTTTCAGCCCAGTACCGGCATATGGAAGAAACAACAGTAAGCACTGGGAAATATCTGCTTCTAAATCCAAAACGCAGCTACCTAACAGAACGGTTGTCAATGTGTGCACTCACCTTCCAGAGTTAAACCCGTGTGTGGATTCAGCAGTCTGCAGACCCTTTCTGTGCAGAGTCTCAAAAAAGGCGTTTTCAGCCCAATACCGGCATATGGAAGAAACAGCAGTAAGCACAGGGAAATATTCACTCCTAAATCCAAAACGCAGCTACCTAACAGAACGGTTGTCAATGTGTGCACTCAACTTCCAGAGTTAAACCCGTGTGTGGATTCAGCAGTCTGCAGACCCTTTCTGTGCAGAGTCTCAAAACAGGCGTTTTCAGCCCAATACCGGCATATGGAAGAAACAGCAGTAAGCACTGGGAAATATCTGCTTCTAAATCCAAAACGCAGCTACCTAACAGAACGGTTGTCAATGTGTGCCCTCAACTTTCAGAGATAAACCCGTTTGTGGATTCAGCAGTCTGCAGACCCTTTCTGTGCAGAGTCTCAAGACAGGCGTTTTCAGCCCAGTACCGGCATATGGAAGAAACAACAGTAAGCACTGGGAAATATCTGCTTCTAAATTCAAAACGCAGCTACCTAACAGAACGGTTGTCAATGTGTGCACTCAACTTCCAGAGTTAAACCCGTGTGTGGATTCAGCAGTCTGCAGACCCTTTCTGTGCAGAGTCTCAAAACAGGCGTTTTCAGCCCAATACCGGCATATGGAAGAAACAGCAGTAAGCACAGGGAAATATCTGCTTCTAAATCCAAAACACAGCTACCTAACAGAACGGTTGTCAATGTGTGCACTCACCTTCCAGAGTTAAACCCGTGTGTGGATTCAGCAGTCTGCAGACCCTTTCTGTGCAGAGTCTCAAAACAGGCGTTTTCAGCCCAATACCGGCATATGGAAGAAACAGCAGTATGCACAGGGAAATATCTGCTTCTAAATCCAAAACGCAGCTACCTAACAGAACGGTTGTCAATGTGTGCACTCAACTTCCAGAGTTAAACCCGTGTGTGGATTCAGCAGTCTGCAGACCCTTTCTGTGCAGAGTCTCAAAACAGGCGTTTTCAGCCCAATACCGGCATATGGAAGAAACAGCAGTAAGCACAGGGAAATATCTGCTTCTAAATCCAAAACGCAGCTACCTAACAGAACGGTTGTCAATGTGTGCCCTCAACTTTCAGAGATAAACCCGTTTGTGGATTCAGCAGTCTGCAGACCCTTTCTGTGCAGAGTCTCAAAACAGGCGTTTTCAGCCCAATACCGGCATATGGAAGAAACAGCAGTAAGCACTGGGAAATATCTGCTTCTAAATCCAAAACGCAGCTACCTAACAGAACGGTTGTCAATGTGTGCACTCAACTTCCAGAGTTAAAGCCGTGTGTGGATTCAGCAGTCTGCAGACCCTTTCTGTGCAGAGTCTCAAAACAGGCGTTTTCAGCCCAATACCGGCATATGGAAGAAACAGCAGTAAGCACAGGGAAATATCTGCTTCTAAATCCAAAACGCAGCTACCTAACAGAACGGTTGTCAATGTGTGCACTCAACTTCCAGAGTTAAACCCGTGTGTGGATTCAGCAGTCTGCAGACCCTTTCTGTGCAGAGTCTCAAAACAGGCGTTTTCAGCCCAATACCGGCATATGGAAGAAACAGCAGTAAGCACAGGGAAATATCTGCTTCTAAATCCAAAACGCAGCTACCTAACAGAACGGTTGTCAATGTGTGCACTCAACTTCCAGAGTTAAAGCTGTGTGGATTCAGCAGTCTGCAGACCCTTTCTGTGCAGAGTCTCAAAACACGCGTTCTCAGCCCAATACCGGCATATGGAAGAAACAGCAGTAAGAACAGGGAAATATCTGCTCCTAAATCCAAAACGCAGCTACCTAACAGAACGGTTGTCAATGTGTGCCCTCAACTTCCAGAGTTAAACCCGTGTGTGGATTCAGCAGTCTGCAGACCCTTTCTGTGCAGAGTCTCAAAACAGGCGTTTTCAGCCCAATACCGGCATATGGAAGAAACAGCAGTAAGCACAGGGAAATATCTGCTTCTAAATCCAAAACGCAGCTACCTAACAGAACGGTTGTCAATGTGTGCACTCAACTTCCAGAGTTAAACCTGTGTGTGGATTCAGCAGTCTGCAGACCCTTTCTGTGCAGCTTCTCAAAACAGGCGTTTTCGGGCCAATACCGGCATATGGAAGAAACAGCAGTATGCACAGGGAAATATCTGCTTCTAAATCCAAAACGCAGCTACCTAACAGAACGGTTGTCAATGTGTGCACTCAACTTCCAGAGTTAAAGCTGTGTGTGGATTCAGCAGTCTGCAGACCCTTTCTGTGCAGAGTCTCAAAACAGGCGTTTTCAGCCCAATACCGGCATATGGAAGAAACAGCAGTAAGCACAGGGAAATATCTGCTCCTAAATCCAAAACGCAGCTACCTAACAGAACGGTTGTCAATGTGTGCACTCAACTTCCAGAGTTAAACCCGTGTGTGGATTCAGCAGTCTGCAGACCCTTTCTGTGCAGAGTCTCAAAACAGGCGTTTTCAGCCCAATACCGGCATATGGAAGAAACAGCAGTAAGCACTGGGAAATATCTGCTTCTAAATCCAAAACGCAGCTACCTAACAGAACGGTTGTCAATGTGTGCCCTCAACTTTCAGAGATAAACCCGTTTGTGGATTCAGCAGTCTGCAGACCCTTTCTGTGCAGAGTCTCAAAACAGGCGTTTTCAGCCCAGTACCGGCATATGGAAGAAACAACAGTAAGCACTGGGAAATATCTGCTTCTAAATCCAAAACGCAGCTACCTAACAGAACGGTTGTCAATGTGTGCACTCAACTTCCGGAGTTAAACCCGTGTGTGGATTCAGCAGTCTGCAGACCCTTTCTGTGCAGAGTCTCAAAACAGGCGTTTTCAGCCCAATACCGGCATATGGAAGAAACAGCAGTAAGCACAGGGAAATATCTGCTTCTAAATCCAAAACGCAGCTACCTAACAGAACGGTTGTCAATGTGTGCACTCAACTTCCAGAGTTAAACCCGTGTGTGGATTCAGCAGTCTGCAGACCCTTTCGGTGCAGAGTCCCAAAACAGGCGTTTTCAGCCCGATACCGGCATATGGAAGAAACAGCAGTAAGCACAGGGAAATATCTGCTTCTAAATCCAAAACGCAGCTACCTAACAGAACGGTTGTCAATGTGTGCACTCAACTTCCAGAGTTAAACCCGTGTGTGGATTCAGCAGTCTGCAGACCCTTTCTGTGCAGAGTCTCAAAACAGGCGTTTTCAGCCCAATACCGGCATATGGAAGAAACAGCAGTAAGCACAGGGAAATATCTGCTTCTAAATCCAAAACGCAGCTACCTAACAGAACGGTTGTCAATGTGTGCACTCAACTTCCAGACTTAAACCCCTGTGTGGATTCAGCAGTCTGCAGACCCTTTCTGTGCAGAGTCTCAAAACAGGCGTTTTCAGCCCAATACCGGCATATGGAAGAAACAGCAGTAAGCACAGGGAAATATCTGCTTCTAAATCCAAAACGCAGCTACCTAACAGAACGGTTGTCAATGTGTGCACTCACCTTCCAGAGTTAAACCCGTGTGTGGATTCAGCAGTCTGCAAACCGTTTCTGTGCAGAGTCTCAAAACAGGCGTTTTCAGCCCAATACCGGCATATGGAAGAAACAGCAGTAAGCACAGGGAAATATCTGCTTCTAAATCCAAAACGCAGCTACCTAACAGAACGGTTGTCAATGTGTGCACTCAACTTCAAGAGTTAAACCCGTGTGTGGGTTCAGCAGTCTGCAGACCCTTTCTATGCAGAGTCTCAAAACAGGCGTTTTCAGCCCAATACCGGCAAATGGAAGAAACAGCAGTAAGCAAAGGGAATTATCTGCTTCTAAATCCAAAACGCAGCAACCTAACAAATCGGTTGTCAATGTGTGCACTCAACTTCCAGAGATAAACCCGTTTGTGGATTCAGCAGTCTGCAGACCCTTTCTCTGCAGAGTCTCAAAACAGGCGTTTTCAGCCCAATACCGGCATATGGAAGAAACAGCAGTAAGCACTGGGAAATATCTGCTTCTAAATCCAAAACGCAGCTACCTAACAGAACGGTTGTCAATGTGTGCCCTCAACTTTCAGAGATAAACCCGTTTGTGGATTCAGCAGTCTGCAGACCCTTTCTGTGCAGAGTCTCAAAACAGGCGTTTTCAGCCCAGTACCGGCATATGGAAGAAACAACAGTAAGCACTGGGAAATATCTGCTTCTAAATCCAAAACGCAGCTACCTAACAGAACGGTTGTCAATGTGTGCACTCAACTTCCAGAGTTAAACCCGTGTGTGGATTCAGCAGTCTGCAGACCCTTTCTGTGCAGAGTCTCAAAACAGGCGTTTTCAGCCCAATACCGGCATATGGAAGAAACAGCAGTAAGCACTGGGAAATATCTGCCTCTAAATCCAAAACGCAGCTACCTAACAGAACGGTTGTCAATGTGTGCACTCAACTTCCAGAGTTAAACGCGTGTGTGGATTCAGCAGTCTGCAGACCCTTTCTGTGCAGAGTCTCAAAACAGGCGTTTTCAGCCCAATACCGGCATATGGAAGAAACAGCAGAAAGCACAGGGAAATATCTGCTTCTAAATCCAAAACGCAGCTACCTAACAGAACGGTTGTCAATGTGTGCACTCAACTTCCAGAGTTAAACCCGTGTGTGGGTTCAGCAGTCTGCAGACCCTTTCTGTGCAGAGTCTCAAAACAGGCGTTTTCAGCCCAATACCGGCATATGGAAGAAACAGCAGTAAGCACAGGGAATTATCTGCTTCTAAATCCAAAACGCAGCTACCTAACAGAACGGTTGTCAATGTGTGCCCTCAACTTTCAGAGATAAACCCGTTTGTGGATTCAGCAGTCTGCAGACCCTTTCTGTGCAGAGCCTCAAAACAGGCGTTTTCAGCCCAGTACCGGCATATGGAAGAAACAACAGTAAGCACTGGGAAATATCTGCTTCTAAATCCAAAACGCAGCTACCTAACAGAACGGTTGTCAATGTGTGCACTCACCTTCCAGAGTTAAACCCGTGTGTGGATTCAGCAGTCTGCAGACCCTTTCTGTGCAGAGTCTCAAAAAAGGCGTTTTCAGCCCAATACCGGCATATGGAAGAAACAGCAGTAAGCACAGGGAAATATCCACTCCTAAATCCAAAACGCAGCTACCTAACAGAACGGTTGTCAATGTGTGCACTCAACTTCCAGAGTTAAATCCGTGTGTGGATTCAGCAGTCTGCAGACGCTTTCTGTGCAGAGTCTCAAAACAGGCGTTTTCAGCCCAATACCGGCATATGGAAGAAACAGCAGTAAGCACTGGGAAATATCTGCTTCTAAATCCAAAACGCAGCTACCTAACAGAACGGTTGTCAATGTGTGCCCTCAACTTTCAGAGATAAACCTGTTTGTGGATTCAGCAGTCTGCAGACCCTTTCTGTGCAGAGTCTCAAGACAGGCGTTTTCAGCCCAGTACCGGCATATGGAAGAAACAACAGTAAGCACTGGGAAATATCTGCTTCTAAATCCAAAACGCAGCTACCTAACAGAACGGTTGTCAATGTGTGCACTCAACTTCCGGAGTTAAACCCGTGTGTGGATTCAGCAGTCTGCAGACCCTTTCTGTGCAGAGTCTCAAAACAGGCGTTTTCAGCCCAATACCGGCATATGGAAGAAACAGCAGTAAGCACAGGGAAATATCTGCTTCTAAATCCAAAACACAGCTACCTAACAGAACGGTTGTCAATGTGTGCACTCACCTTCCAGAGTTAAACCCGTGTGTGGATTCAGCAGTCTGCAGACCCTTTCTGTGCAGAGTCTCAAAACAGGCGTTTTCAGCCCAATACCGGCATATGGAAGAAACAGCAGTATGCACAGGGAAATATCTGCTTCTAAATCCAAAACGCAGCTACCTAACAGAACGGTTGTCAATGTGTGCACTCAACTTCCAGAGTTAAACCCGTGTGTGGATTCAGCAGTCTGCAGACCCTTTCTGTGCAGAGTCTCAAAACAGGCGTTTTCAGCCCAATACCGGCATATGGAAGAAACAGCAGTAAGCACTGGGAAATATCTGCTTCTAAATCCAAAACGCAGCTACCTAACAGAACGGTTGTCAATGTGTGCCCTCAACTTTCAGAGATAAACCCGTTTGTGGATTCAGCAGTCTGCAGACCCTTTCTGTGCAGAGTCTCAAGACAGGCGTTTTCAGCCCAGTACCGGCATATGGAAGAAACAACAGTAAGCACTGGGAAATATCTGCTTCTAAATCCAAAACGCAGCTACCTAACAGAACGGTTGTCAATGTGTGCACTCAACTTCCGGAGTTAAACCCGTGTGTGGATTCAGCAGTCTGCAGACCCTTTCTGTGCAGAGTCTCAAAACAGGCGTTTTCAGCCCAATACCGGCATATGGAAGAAACAGCAGTAAGCACAGGGAAATATCTGCTTCTAAATGCAAAACACAGCTACCTAACAGAACGGTTGTCAATGTGTGCACTCACCTTCCAGAGTTAAACCCGTGTGTGGATTCAGCAGTCTGCAGACCCTTTCTGTGCAGAGTCTCAAAACAGGCGTTTTCAGCCCAATACCGGCATATGGAAGAAACAGCAGTATGCACAGGGAAATATCTGCTTCTAAATCCAAAACGCAGCTACCTAACAGAACGGTTGTCAATGTGTGCACTCAACTTCCAGAGTTAAACCCGTGTGTGGATTCAGCAGTCTGCAGACCCTTTCTGTGCAGAGTCTCAAAACAGGCGTTTTCAGCCCAATACCGGCATATGGAAGAAACAGCAGTAAGCACTGGGAAATATCTGCTTCTAAATCCAAAACGCAGCTACCTAACAGAACGGTTGTCAATGTGTGCCCTCAACTTTCAGAGATAAACCCGTTTGTGGATTCAGCAGTCTGCAGACCCTTTCTGTGCAGAGTCTCAAAACAGGCGTTTTCAGCCCAGTACCGGCATATGGAAGAAACAACAGTAAGCACTGGGAAATATCTGCTTCTAAATCCAAAACGCAGCTACCTAACAGAACGGTTGTCAATGTGTGCACTCAACTTCCAGAGTTAAACCCGTGTGTGGATTCAGCAGTCTGCAGACCCTTTCTGTGCAGAGTCTCAAAACAGGCGTTTTCAGCCCAATACAGGCATATGGAAGAAACAGCAGTAAGCACAGGGAAATATCTGCTTATAAATCCAAAACGCAGCTACCTAACAGAACGGTTGTCAATGTGTGCACTCAACTTCCAGAGTTAAACCTGTGTGTGGATTCAGCAGTCTGCAGACCCTTTCTGTGCAGAGTCTCAAAACAGGCGTTTTCAGCCCAATACCGGCATATGGAAGAAACAGCAGTATGCACAGGGAAATATCTGCTTCTAAATCCAAAACGCAGCTACCTAACAGAACGGTTGTCAACGTGTGCACTCAACTTCCAGAGTTAAAGCTGTGTGTGGATTCAGCAGTCTGCAGACCCTTTCTGTGCAGAGTCTCAAAACACGCGTTCTCAGCCCAATACCGGCATATGGAAGAAACAGCAGTAAGAACAGGGAAATATCTGCTCCTAAATCCAAAACGCAGCTACCTAACAGAACGGTTGTCAATGTGTGCCCTCAACTTCCAGAGTTAAACCCGTGTGTGGATTCAGCAGTCTGCAGACCCTTTCTGTGCAGAGTCTCAAAACAGGCGTTTTCAGCCCAATACCGGCATATGGAAGAAACAGCAGTAAGCACAGGGAAATATCTGCTTCTAAATCCAAAACGCAGCTACCTAACAGAACGGTTGTCAATGTGTGCACTCAACTTCCAGAGTTAAACCTGTGTGTGGATTCAGCAGTCTGCAGACCCTTTCTGTGCAGCTTCTCAAAACAGGCGTTTTCGGGCCAATACCGGCATATGGAAGAAACAGCAGTATGCACAGGGAAATATCTGCTTCTAAATCCAAAACGCAGCTACCTAACAGAACGGTTGTCAATGTGTGCACTCAACTTCCAGAGTTAAAGCTGTGTGTGGATTCAGCAGTCTGCAGACCCTTTCTGTGCAGAGTCTCAAAACAGGCGTTTTCAGCCCAATACCGGCATATGGAAGAAACAGCAGTAAGCACAGGGAAATATCTGCTCCTAAATCCAAAACGCAGCTACCTAACAGAACGGTTGTCAATGTGTGCCCTCAACTTTCAGAGATAAACCCGTTTGTGGATTCAGCAGTCTGCAGACCCTTTCTGTGCAGAGTCTCAAAACAGGCGTTTTCAGCCCAGTACCGGCATATGGAAGAAACAACAGTAAGCACTGGGAAATATCTGCTTCTAAATCCAAAACGCAGCTACCTAACAGAACGGTTGTCAATGTGTGCACTCAACTTCCAGAGTTAAACCCGTGTGTGGATTCAGCAGTCTGCAGACCCTTTCTGTGCAGAGTCTCAAAACAGGCGTTTTCAGCCCAATACCGGCATATGGAAGAAACAGCAGTAAGCACTGGGAAATATCTGCCTCTAAATCCAAAACGCAGCTACCTAACAGAACGGTTGTCAATGTGTGCACTCAACTTCCAGAGTTAAACGCGTGTGTGGATTCAGCAGTCTGCAGACCCTTTCTGTGCAGAGTCTCAAAACAGGCGTTTTCAGCCCAATACCGGCATATGGAAGAAACAGCAGAAAGCACAGGGAAATATCTGCTTCTAAATCCAAAACGCAGCTACCTAACAGAACGGTTGTCAATGTGTGCACTCAACTTCCAGAGTTAAACCCGTGTGTGGGTTCAGCAGTCTGCAGACCCTTTCTGTGCAGAGTCTCAAAACAGGCGTTTTCAGCCCAATACCGGCATATGGAAGAAACAGCAGTAAGCACAGGGAATTATCTGCTTCTAAATCCAAAACGCAGCTACCTAACAGAACGGTTGTCAATGTGTGCCCTCAACTTTCAGAGATAAACCCGTTTGTGGATTCAGCAGTCTGCAGACCCTTTCTGTGCAGAGCCTCAAAACAGGCGTTTTCAGCCCAGTACCGGCATATGGAAGAAACAACAGTAAGCACTGGGAAATATCTGCTTCTAAATCCAAAACGCAGCTACCTAACAGAACGGTTGTCAATGTGTGCACTCACCTTCCAGAGTTAAACCCGTGTGTGGATTCAGCAGTCTGCAGACCCTTTCTGTGCAGAGTCTCAAAAAAGGCGTTTTCAGCCCAATACCGGCATATGGAAGAAACAGCAGTAAGCACAGGGAAATATCCACTCCTAAATCCAAAACGCAGCTACCTAACAGAACGGTTGTCAATGTGTGCACTCAACTTCCAGAGTTAAATCCGTGTGTGGATTCAGCAGTCTGCAGACGCTTTCTGTGCAGAGTCTCAAAACAGGCGTTTTCAGCCCAATACCGGCATATGGAAGAAACAGCAGTAAGCACTGGGAAATATCTGCTTCTAAATCCAAAACGCAGCTACCTAACAGAACGGTTGTCAATGTGTGCCCTCAACTTTCAGAGATAAACCTGTTTGTGGATTCAGCAGTCTGCAGACCCTTTCTGTGCAGAGTCTCAAGACAGGCGTTTTCAGCCCAGTACCGGCATATGGAAGAAACAACAGTAAGCACTGGGAAATATCTGCTTCTAAATCCAAAACGCAGCTACCTAACAGAACGGTTGTCAATGTGTGCACTCAACTTCCGGAGTTAAACCCGTGTGTGGATTCAGCAGTCTGCAGACCCTTTCTGTGCAGAGTCTCAAAACAGGCGTTTTCAGCCCAATACCGGCATATGGAAGAAACAGCAGTAAGCACAGGGAAATATCTGCTTCTAAATCCAAAACACAGCTACCTAACAGAACGGTTGTCAATGTGTGCACTCACCTTCCAGAGTTAAACCCGTGTGTGGATTCAGCAGTCTGCAGACCCTTTCTGTGCAGAGTCTCAAAACAGGCGTTTTCAGCCCAATACCGGCATATGGAAGAAACAGCAGTATGCACAGGGAAATATCTGCTTCTAAATCCAAAACGCAGCTACCTAACAGAACGGTTGTCAATGTGTGCACTCAACTTCCAGAGTTAAACCCGTGTGTGGATTCAGCAGTCTGCAGACCCTTTCTGTGCAGAGTCTCAAAACAGGCGTTTTCAGCCCAATACCGGCATATGGAAGAAACAGCAGTAAGCACTGGGAAATATCTGCTTCTAAATCCAAAACGCAGCTACCTAACAGAACGGTTGTCAATGTGTGCCCTCAACTTTCAGAGATAAACCCGTTTGTGGATTCAGCAGTCTGCAGACCCTTTCTGTGCAGAGTCTCAAGACAGGCGTTTTCAGCCCAGTACCGGCATATGGAAGAAACAACAGTAAGCACTGGGAAATATCTGCTTCTAAATCCAAAACGCAGCTACCTAACAGAACGGTTGTCAATGTGTGCACTCAACTTCCGGAGTTAAACCCGTGTGTGGATTCAGCAGTCTGCAGACCCTTTCTGTGCAGAGTCTCAAAACAGGCGTTTTCAGCCCAATACCGGCATATGGAAGAAACAGCAGTAAGCACAGGGAAATATCTGCTTCTAAATGCAAAACACAGCTACCTAACAGAACGGTTGTCAATGTGTGCACTCACCTTCCAGAGTTAAACCCGTGTGTGGATTCAGCAGTCTGCAGACCCTTTCTGTGCAGAGTCTCAAAACAGGCGTTTTCAGCCCAATACCGGCATATGGAAGAAACAGCAGTATGCACAGGGAAATATCTGCTTCTAAATCCAAAACGCAGCTACCTAACAGAACGGTTGTCAATGTGTGCACTCAACTTCCAGAGTTAAACCCGTGTGTGGATTCAGCAGTCTGCAGACCCTTTCTGTGCAGAGTCTCAAAACAGGCGTTTTCAGCCCAATACCGGCATATGGAAGAAACAGCAGTAAGCACAGGGAAATATCTGCTTCTAAATCCAAAACGCAGCTACCTAACAGAACGGTTGTCAATGTGTGCACTCAACTTTCAGAGATAAACCCGTTTGTGGATTCAGCAGTCTGCAGACCCTTTCTGTGCAGAGTCTCAAAACAGGCGTTTTCAGCCCAGTACCGGCATATGGAAGAAACAACAGTAAGCACTGGGAAATATCTGCTTCTAAATCCAAAACGCAGCTACCTAACAGAACGGTTGTCAATGTGTGCACTCAACTTCCAGAGTTAAACCCGTGTGTGGATTCAGCAGTCTGCAGACCCTTTCTGTGCAGAGTCTCAAAACAGGCGTTTTCAGCCCAATACAGGCATATGGAAGAAACAGCAGTAAGCACAGGGAAATATCTGCTTATAAATCCAAAACGCAGCTACCTAACAGAACGGTTGTCAATGTGTGCACTCAACTTCCAGAGTTAAACCTGTGTGTGGATTCAGCAGTCTGCAGACCCTTTCTGTGCAGAGTCTCAAAACAGGCGTTTTCAGCCCAATACCGGCATATGGAAGAAACAGCAGTATGCACAGGGAAATATCTGCTTCTAAATCCAAAACGCAGCTACCTAACAGAACGGTTGTCAACGTGTGCACTCAACTTCCAGAGTTAAAGCTGTGTGTGGATTCAGCAGTCTGCAGACCCTTTCTGTGCAGAGTCTCAAAACACGCGTTCTCAGCCCAATACCGGCATATGGAAGAAACAGCAGTAAGAACAGGGAAATATCTGCTCCTAAATCCAAAACGCAGCTACCTAACAGAACGGTTGTCAATGTGTGCCCTCAACGTCCAGAGTTAAACCCGTGTGTGGATTCAGCAGTCTGCAGACCCTTTCTGTGCAGAGTCTCAAAACAGGCGTTTTCAGCCCAATACCGGCATATGGAAGAAACAGCAGTAAGCACAGGGAAATATCTGCTTCTAAATCCAAAACGCAGCTACCTAACAGAACGGTTGTCAATGTGTGCACTCAACTTCCAGAGTTAAACCTGTGTGTGGATTCAGCAGTCTGCAGACCCTTTCTGTGCAGCTTCTCAAAACAGGCGTTTTCGGGCCAATACCGGCATATGGAAGAAACAGCAGTATGCACAGGGAAATATCTGCTTCTAAATCCAAAACGCAGCTACCTAACAGAACGGTTGTCAATGTGTGCACTCAACTTCCAGAGTTAAAGCTGTGTGTGGATTCAGCAGTCTGCAGACCCTTTCTGTGCAGAGTCTCAAAACAGGCGTTTTCAGCCCAATACCGGCATATGGAAGAAACAGCAGTAAGCACAGGGAAATATCTGCTCCTAAATCCAAAACGCAGCTACCTAACAGAACGGTTGTCAATGTGTGCACTCAACTTCCAGAGTTAAACCCGTGTGTGGATTCAGCAGTCTGCAGACCCTTTCTGTGCAGAGTCTCAAAACAGGCGTTTTCAGCCCAATACCGGCCTATGGAAGAAACAGCAGTAAGCACTGGGAAATATCTGCTTCTAAATCCAAAACGCAGCTACCTAACAGAACGGTTGTCAACGTGTGCCCTCAACTTTCAGAGATAAACCCGTTTGTGGATTCAGCAGTCTGCAGACCCTTTCTGTGCAGAGTCTCAAAACAGGCGTTTTCAGCCCAGTACCGGCATATGGAAGAAACAACAGTAAGCACTGGGAAATATCTGCTTCTAAATCCAAAACGCAGCTACCTAACAGAACGGTTGTCAATGTGTGCACTCAACTTCCGGAGTTAAACCCGTGTGTGGATTCAGCAGTCTGCAGACCCTTTCTGTGCAGAGTCTCAAAACAGACGTTTTCAGCCCAATACCGGCATATGGAAGAAACAGCAGTAAGCACAGGGAAATATCTGCTTCTAAATCCAAAACGCAGCTACCTAACAGAACGGTTGTCAATGTGTGCACTCACCTTCCAGAGTTAAACCCGTGTGTGGATTCAGCAGTCTGCAAACCCTTTCTGTGCAGAGTCTCAAAACAGGCGTTTTCAGCCCAATACCGGCATATGGAAGAAACAGCAGTATGCACAGGGAAATATCTGCTTCTAAATCCAAAACGCAGCTACCTAACAGTACGGTTGTCAATGTGTGCACTCAACTTCCAGAGTTAAACCCGTGTGTGGATTCAGCAGTCTGCAGACCCTTTCGGTGCAGAGTCTCAAAACAGGCGTTTTCAGCCCGATACCGGCATATGGAAGAAACAGCAGTAAGCACAGGGAAATATCTGCTTCTAAATCCAAAACGCAGCTACCTAACAGAACGGTTGTCAATGTGTGCACTCAACTTCCAGACTTAAACCCCTGTGTGGATTCAGCAGTCTGCAGACCCTTTCTGTGCAGAGTCTCAAAACAGGCGTTTTCAGTCCAATACCGGCATATGGAAGAAACAGCAGTAAGCACAGGGAAATATCTGCTTCTAAATCCAAAACGCAGCTACCTAACAGAACGGTTGTCAATGTGTGCACTCACCTTCCAGAGTTAAACCCGTGTGTGGATTCAGCAGTCTGCAAACCGTTTCTGTGCAGAGTCTCAAAACAGGCGTTTTCAGCCCAATACCGGCATATGGAAGAAACAGCAGTAAGCACAGGGAAATATCTGCTTCTAAATCCAAAACGCAGCTACCTAACAGAACGGTTGTCAATGTGTGCACTCAACTTCAAGAGTTAAACCCGTGTGTGGGTTCAGCAGTCTGCAGACCCTTTCTATGCAGAGTCTCAAAACAGGCGTTTTCAGCCCAATACCGGCAAATGGAAGAAACAGCAGTAAGCAAAGGGAATTATCTGCTTCTAAATCCAAAACGCAGCAACCTAACAAATCGGTTGTCAATGTGTGCACTCAACTTCCAGAGATAAACCCGTTTGTGGATTCAGCAGTCTGCAGACCCTTTCTCTGCAGAGTCTCAAAACAGGTGTTTTCAGCCCAATACCGGCATATGGAAGAAACAGCAGTAAGCACTGGGAAATATCTGCTTCTAAATCCAAAACGCAGCTACCTAACAGAACGGTTGTCAATGTGTGCCCTCAAGTTTCAGAGATAAACCCGTTTGTGGATTCAGCAGTCTGCAGACCCTTTCTGTGCAGAGTCTCAAAACAGGCGTTTTCAGCCCAGTACCGGCATATGGAAGAAACAACAGTAAGCACTGGGAAATATCTGCTTCTAAATCCAAAACGCAGCTACCTAACAGAACGGTTGTCAATGTGTGCACTCAACTTCCAGAGTTAAACCCGTGTGTGGATTCAGCAGTCTGCAGACCCTTTCTGTGC